>NC_066246.1:17153513-17484113 GCF_024542735.1 Bombus huntii | reverse complement strand
CATATAACGTAATACGTTATAACGTCATACCATATAACGAAATACGTTATAACGTCATTCCATATAACGTAATACGTTATAACGTCATACCATATAACGAAATACGTTATAACGTCATACCATATAACGAAATACGTTATAACGTCATCCCATATAACATAATACGTTATAACGACATCCCATATAACGTAATACGTTATAACGTCATACCTTATAACCTATTACGTTCTAACGTCATCCCATATAACGTAATACGTTATAACGTCATCCCATATAACATAATACGTTATAACGACATCCCATATAACGTAATACGTCATAACGTCATCCCATATAACCTATTACGTTATAACGTCGTCCCATATAACGTAATACGTTATAACGTCATACCATATAACGAAATACGTTATAACGTCATTCCATATAACGTAATACGTTATAACGTCATATCATATAACGTAATACGTTATAACGTCATACCATACAACGTAATACGTTATGACGTCATACCATATAACCTATTACGTTATAACGTCATTCCATATAACGTAATACGTTATAACGTCATATCATATAACGTAATACGTTATAACGTCATACCATATAACGAAATACGTTATAACGTCATTCCATATAACGTAATACGTTATAACGTCATACCATATAACGAAATACGTTATAACGTCATACCATATAACGAAATACGTTATAACGTCATCCCATATAACATAATACGTTATAGCGACATCCCATATAACGTAATACGTTATAACGTCATATCATATAACGTAATACGTTATAACGTCATACCATATAACGAAATACGTTATAACGTCATACCATATAACGTAATACGTTATAACGTCATACCATATAACGAAATACGTTATAACGTCATACCATATAACGAAATACGTTATAACGTCGTCCCATATAACGCAACACGTTTAAAACGTCATACCATACAACGTAATACGTTATGACGTCATACCATATAACCTATTACGTTATAACGTCATTCCATATAACGTAATACGTTATAACGTCATATCATATAACGTAATACGTTATAACGTCATACCATATAACGAAATACGTTATAACGTCATACCATATAACGAAATACGTTATAACGTCATTCCATATAACGTAATACGTTATAACGTCATACCATATAAGGAAATACGTTATAACGTCATACCATATAACGAAATACGTTATAACGTCTTCCCATATAACGCAATACGTTATAACGTCGTCCCATAGAACGCAATACGTTCTAACGTCATACCATACAACGTAATACGTTATGACGTCATACCATATAAACTATTACGTTATAACGTCATTCCATATAACGTAATACGTTATAACGTCATACCTTATAACCTATTACGTTCTAACGTCATCCCATATAACGTAATACGTTATAACGTCATCCCATATAACATAATACGTTATAACGACATCCCATATAACGTAATACGTCATAACGTCATCCCATATAACCTATTACGTTATAACGTCGTCCCATACAACGTAATACGTTATAACGTCATACCATATAACGAAATACGTTATAACGTCATTCCATATAACGTAATACGTTATAACGTCATATCATATAACGTAATACGTTATAACGTCATACCATATAACGAAATACGTTATAACGTCATTCCATATAACGTAATACGTTATAACGTCATACCATATAACGAAATACGTTATAACGTCATACCATATAACGAAATACGTTATAACGTCGTCCCATATAACGCAACACGTTATAACGTCATACCATACAACGTAATACGTTATAACGTCATCCCATATAACATAATACGTTATAACGACATCCCATATAACGTAATACGTTATAACGTCATATCATATAACGTAATACGTTATAACGTCATACCATATAACGAAATACGTTATAACGCCATTCCATATAACGTAATACGTTATAACGTCATCCCATATAACCTATTACGTTATAACGTCATACCATACAACGTAATACGTTATGACGTCATCCCATATAACCTATTACGTTATAACGTCGTCCCATATAACGTAATACGTTATAACGTCATATCATATAAGGAAATACGTTATAACGTCATACCATATAACGAAATACGTTATAACGTCTTCCCATATAACGCAATACGTTATAACGTCATCCCATAGAACGCAATACGTTCTAACGTCATACCATACAACGTAATACGTTATGACGTCATACCATATAACCTATTACGTTATAACGTCATTCCATATAACGTGATACGTTATAACGTCATACCTTATAACCTATTACGTTCTAACGTCATCCCATATAACGTAATACGTTATAACGTCATCCCATATAACATAATACGTTATAACGACATCCCATATAACGTAATACGTCATAACGTCATCCCATATAACCTATTACGTTATAACGTCGTCCCATATAACGTAATACGTTATATCGTCATACCATATAACGAAATACGTTATAACGTCATTCCATATAACGTAATACGTTATAACGTAATATCATATAACGTAATACGTTATAACGTCATACCATATAACGAAATACGTTATAACGTCATTCCATATAAAGTAATACGTTATAACGTCATAAAACATAACGAAATACGTTATAACGTCATACCATATAACGAAATACGTTATAACGTCGTCCCATATAACGCAACACGTTATAACGTCATACCATACAACGTAATACGTTATGACGTCATACCATATAACCTATTACGTTATAACGTCATTCCATATAACGTAATACGTTATAACGTCATATCATATAACGTAATACGATATAACGTCATACCATATAACGAAATACGTTATAACGTCATTCCATATAACGTAATACGTTATAACGTCATACCATATAACGAAATACGTTATAACGTCATACCATATAACGAAATACGTTATAACGTCATCCCATATAACGTAATACGTTATAACGACATCCCATATAACGTAATACGTTATAACGTCATATCATATAACGTAATACGTTATAACGTCATACCATATAACGAAATACGTTATAACGTCATACCATATAACGTAATACGTTATAACGTCATACCATATAACGAAATACGTTATAACGTCATACCATATAACGAAATACGTTATAACGTCGTCCCATATAACGCAACACGTTATAACGTCATACCATACAACGTAATACGTTATGACGTCATACCATATAACCTATTACGTTATAACGTCATTCCATATAACGTAATACGTTATAACGTCTTCCCATATAACGCAATACGTTATAACGTCGTCCCATAGAACGCAATACGTTCTTACGTCATACCATACAACGTAATACGTTATGACGTCATACCATATAAACTATTACGTTATAACGTCATTCCATATAACGTAATACGTTATAACGTCATACCTTATAACCTATTACGTTCTAACGTCATCCCATATAACGTAATACGTTATAACGTCATCCCATATAACATAATACGTTATAACGACATCCCATATAACGTAATACGTCATAACGTCATCCCATATAACCTATTACGTTATAACGTCGTCCCATATAACGTAATACGTTATAACGTCATACCATATAACGAAATACGTTATAACGTCATATCATATAACGTAATACGTTATAACGTCATACCATATAACGAAATACGTTATAACGTCTTCCCATATAACGCAATACGTTATAACGTCGTCCCATAGAACGCAATACGTTCTAACGTCATACCATACAACGTAATACGTTATGACGTCATACCATATAAACTATTACGTTATAACGTCATTCCATATAACGTAATACGTTATAACGTCATACCTTATAACCTATTACGTTCTAACGTCATCCCATATAACGTAATACGTTATAACGTCATCCCATATAACATAATACGTTATAACGACATCCCATATAACGTAATACGTCATAACGTCATCCCATATAACCTATTACGTTATAACGTCGTCCCATATAACGTAATACGTTATAACGTCAGACCATATAACGAAATACGTTATAACGTCATTCCATATAACGTAATACGTTATAACGTCATACCATATAACGAAATACGTTATAACGTCATTCCATATAACGTAATACGTTATAACGTCATATCATATAACGTAATACGTTATAACGTCGTCCCATATAACGTAATACGTTATAACGTCATACCATATAACGAAATACGTTATAACGTCATTCCATATAACGTAATACGTTATAACGTCATATCATATAACGTAATACGTTATAACGTCATACCATATAACGAAATACGTTATAACGTCATTCCATATAACGTAATACGTTATAACGTCATACCATATAACGAAATACGTTATAACGTCATACCATATAACGAAATACGTTATAACGTCGTCCCATATAACGCAACACGTTATAACGTCATACCATACAACGTAATACGTTATAACGTCATCCCATATAACATAATACGTTATAACGACATCCCATATAACGTAATACGTTATAACGTCATATCATATAACGTAATACGTTATAACGTCATACCATATAACGAAATACGTTATAACGTCATACCATATAACGAAATACGTTATAACGTCGTCCCATATAACGCAACACGTTATAACGTCATACCATACAACGTAATACGTTATGACGTCATCCCATATAACCTATTACGTTATAACGTCGTCCCATATAACGTAATACGTTATAACGTCATATCATATAAGGAAATACGTTATAACGTCATACCATATAACGAAATACGTTATAACGTCTTCCCATATAACGCAATACGTTATAACGTCATCCCATAGAACGCAATACGTTCTAACGTCATACCATACAACGTAATACGTTATGACGTCATACCATATAACCTATTACGTTATAACGTCATTCCATATAACGTAATACGTTATAACGTCATACCTTATAACCTATTACGTTCTAACGTCATCCCATATAACGTAATACGTTATAACGTCATCCCATATAACATAATACGTTATAACGACATCCCATATAACGTAATACGTCATAACGTCATCCCATATAACCTATTACGTTATAACGTCGTCCCATATAACGTAATACGTTATAACGTCATACCATATAACGAAATACGTTATAACGTCATTCCATATAACGTAATACGTTATAACGTCATATCATATAACGTAATACGTTATAACGTCATACCATATAACGAAATACGTTATAACGTCATTCCATATAACGTAATACGTTATAACGTCATAAAACATAACGAAATACGTTATAACGTCATACCATATAACGAAATACGTTATAACGTCGTCCCATATAACGCAACACGTTATAACGTCATACCATACAACGTAATACGTTATGACGTCATACCATATAACCTATTACGTTCTAACGTCATACCATACAACGTAATACGTTATGACGTCATACCATATAACCTATTACGTTATAACGTCATTCCATATAACGTAATACGTTATAACGTCATACCTTATAACCTATTACGTTCTAACGTCATCCCATATAACGTAATACGTTATAACGTCATCCCATATAACATAATACGTTATAACGACATCCCATATAACGTAATACGTCATAACGTCATCCCATATAACCTATTACGTTATAACGTCGTCCCATATAACGTAATACGTTATAACGTCATACCATATAACGAAATACGTTATAACGTCATTCCATATAACGTAATACGTTATAACGTCATATCATATAACGTAATACGTTATAACGTCATACCATACAACGTAATACGTTATGACGTCATACCATATAACCTATTACGTTATAACGTCATTCCATATAACGTAATACGTTATAACGTCATATCATATAACGTAATACGTTATAACGTCATACCATATAACGAAATACGTTATAACGTCATTCCATATAACGTAATACGTTATAACGTCATACCATATAACGAAATACGTTATAACGTCATACCATATAACGAAATACGTTATAACGTCATCCCATATAACATAATACGTTATAGCGACATCCCATATAACGTAATACGTTATAACGTCATATCATATAACGTAATACGTTATAACGTCATACCATATAACGAAATACGTTATAACGTCATACCATATAACGTAATACGTTATAACGTCATACCATATAACGAAATACGTTATAACGTCATACCATATAACGAAATACGTTATAACGTCGTCCCATATAACGCAACACGTTTAAAACGTCATACCATACAACGTAATACGTTATGACGTCATACCATATAACCTATTACGTTATAACGTCATTCCATATAACGTAATACGTTATAACGTCATATCATATAACGTAATACGTTATAACGTCATACCATATAACGAAATACGTTATAACGTCATACCATATAACGAAATACGTTATAACGTCATTCCATATAACGTAATACGTTATAACGTCATACCATATAAGGAAATACGTTATAACGTCATTCCATATAACGTAATACGTTATAACGTCATACCATATAACGAAATACGTTATAACGTCATACCATATAACGAAATACGTTATAACGTCATCCCATATAACATAATACGTTATAGCGACATCCCATATAACGTAATACGTTATAACGTCATATCATATAACGTAATACGTTATAACGTCATACCATATAACGAAATACGTTATAACGTCATACCATATAACGTAATACGTTATAACGTCATACCATATAACGAAATACGTTATAACGTCATACCATATAACGAAATACGTTATAACGTCATTCCATATAACGTAATACGTTATAACGTCATATCATATAACGTAATACGTTATAACGTCATACCATACAACGTAATACGTTATGACGTCATACCATATAACCTATTACGTTATAACGTCATTCCATATAACGTAATACGTTATAACGTCATATCATATAACGTAATACGTTATAACGTCATACCATATAACGAAATACGTTATAACGTCATTCCATATAACGTAATACGTTATAACGTCATACCATATAACGAAATACGTTATAACGTCATACCATATAACGAAATACGTTATAACGTCATCCCATATAACATAATACGTTATAGCGACATCCCATATAACGTAATACGTTATAACGTCATATCATATAACGTAATACGTTATAACGTCATACCATATAACGAAATACGTTATAACGTCATACCATATAACGTAATACGTTATAACGTCATACCATATAACGAAATACGTTATAACGTCATTCCATATAACGTAATACGTTATAACGTCATACCATATAAGGAAATACGTTATAACGTCATACCATATAACGAAATACGTTATAACGTCTTCCCATATAACGTAATACGTCATAACGTCATCCCATATAACCTATTACGTTATAACGTCGTCCCATACAACGTAATACGTTATAACGTCATACCATATAACGAAATACGTTATAACGTCATTCCATATAACGTAATACGTTATAACGTCATATCATATAACGTAATACGTTATAACGTCATACCATATAACGAAATACGTTATAACGTCATTCCATATAACGTAATACGTTATAACGTCATACCATATAACGAAATACGTTATAACGTCATACCATATAACGAAATACGTTATAACGTCGTCCCATATAACGCAACACGTTATAACGTCATACCATACAACGTAATACGTTATAACGTCATCCCATATAACATAATACGTTATAACGACATCCCATATAACGTAATACGTTATAACGTCATATCATATAACGTAATACGTTATAACGTCATACCATATAACGAAATACGTTATAACGTCATTCCATATAACGTAATACGTTATAACGTCATCCCATATAACCTATTACGTTATAACGTCATACCATACAACGTAATACGTTATGACGTCATCCCATATAACCTATTACGTTATAACGTCGTCCCATATAACGTAATACGTTATAACGTCATATCATATAAGGAAATACGTTATAACGTCATACCATATAACGAAATACGTTATAACGTCTTCCCATATAACGCAATACGTTATAACGTCATCCCATAGAACGCAATACGTTCTAACGTCATACCATACAACGTAATACGTTATGACGTCATACCATATAACCTATTACGTTATAACGTCATTCCATATAACGTAATACGTTATAACGTCATACCTTATAACCTATTACGTTCTAACGTCATCCCATATAACGTAATACGTTATAACGTCATCCCATATAACATAATACGTTATAACGACATCCCATATAACGTAATACGTCATAACGTCATCCCATATAACCTATTACGTTATAACGTCGTCCCATATAACGTAATACGTTATAACGTCATACCATATAACGAAATACGTTATAACGTCATTCCATATAACGTAATACGTTATAACGTAATATCATATAACGTAATACGTTATAACGTCATACCATATAACGAAATACGTTATAACGTCATTCCATATAACGTAATACGTTATAACGTCATAAAACATAACGAAATACGTTATAACGTCATACCATATAACGAAATACGTTATAACGTCGTCCCATATAACGCAACACGTTATAACGTCATACCATACAACGTAATACGTTATGACGTCATACCATATAACCTATTACGTTATAACGTCATTCCATATAACGTAATACGTTATAACGTCATATCATATAACGTAATACGATATAACGTCATACCATATAACGAAATACGTTATAACGTCATTCCATATAACGTAATACGTTATAACGTCATACCATATAACGAAATACGTTATAACGTCATACCATATAACGAAATACGTTATAACGTCATCCCATATAACATAATACGTTATAACGACATCCCATATAACGTAATACGTTATAACGTCATATCATATAACGTAATACGTTATAACGTCATACCATATAACGAAATACGTTATAACGTCATCCCATATATCATAATACGTTATAGCGACATCCCATATAACGTAATACGTTATAACGTCATATCATATAACGTAATACGTTATAACGTCATACCATATAACGAAATACGTTATAACGTCATACCATATAACGTAATACGTTATAACGTCATACCATATAACGAAATACGTTATAACGTCATTCCATATAACGTAATACGTTATAACGTCATACCATATAAGGAAATACGTTATAACGTCATACCATATAACGAAATACGTTATAACGTCTTCCCATATAACGTAATACGTCATAACGTCATCCCATATAACCTATTACGTTATAACGTCGTCCCATACAACGTAATACGTTATAACGTCATACCATATAACGAAATACGTTATAACGTCATTCCATATAACGTAATACGTTATAACGTCATATCATATAACGTAATACGTTATAACGTCATACCATATAACGAAATACGTTATAACGTCATTCCATATAACGTAATACGTTATAACGTCATACCATATAACGAAATACGTTATAACGTCATACCATATAACGAAATACGTTATAACGTCGTCCCATATAACGCAACACGTTATAACGTCATACCATACAACGTAATACGTTATAACGTCATCCCATATAACATAATACGTTATAACGACATCCCATATAACGTAATACGTTATAACGTCATATCATATAACGTAATACGTTATAACGTCATACCATATAACGAAATACGTTATAACGTCATTCCATATAACGTAATACGTTATAACGTCATCCCATATAACCTATTACGTTATAACGTCATACCATACAACGTAATACGTTATGACGTCATCCCATATAACCTATTACGTTATAACGTCGTCCCATATAACGTAATACGTTATAACGTCATATCATATAAGGAAATACGTTATAACGTCATACCATATAACGAAATACGTTATAACGTCTTCCCATATAACGCAATACGTTATAACGTCATCCCATAGAACGCAATACGTTCTAACGTCATACCATACAACGTAATACGTTATGACGTCATACCATATAACCTATTACGTTATAACGTCATTCCATATAACGTAATACGTTATAACGTCATACCTTATAACCTATTACGTTCTAACGTCATCCCATATAACGTAATACGTTATAACGTCATCCCATATAACATAATACGTTATAACGACATCCCATATAACGTAATACGTCATAACGTCATCCCATATAACCTATTACGTTATAACGTCGTCCCATATAACGTAATACGTTATAACGTCATACCATATAACGAAATACGTTATAACGTCATTCCATATAACGTAATACGTTATAACGTAATATCATATAACGTAATACGTTATAACGTCATACCATATAACGAAATACGTTATAACGTCATTCCATATAACGTAATACGTTATAACGTCATAAAACATAACGAAATACGTTATAACGTCATACCATATAACGAAATACGTTATAACGTCGTCCCATATAACGCAACACGTTATAACGTCATACCATACAACGTAATACGTTATGACGTCATACCATATAACCTATTACGTTATAACGTCATTCCATATAACGTAATACGTTATAACGTCATATCATATAACGTAATACGATATAACGTCATACCATATAACGAAATACGTTATAACGTCATTCCATATAACGTAATACGTTATAACGTCATACCATATAACGAAATACGTTATAACGTCATACCATATAACGAAATACGTTATAACGTCATCCCATATAACATAATACGTTATAACGACATCCCATATAACGTAATACGTTATAACGTCATATCATATAACGTAATACGTTATAACGTCATACCATATAACGAAATACGTTATAACGTCATACCATATAACGTAATACGTTATAACGTCATACCATATAACGAAATACGTTATAACGTCATACCATATAACGAAATACGTTATAACGTCGTCCCATATAACGCAACACGTTATAACGTCATACCATACAACGTAATACGTTATGACGTCATACCATATAACCTATTACGTTATAACGTCATTCCATATAACGTAATACGTTATAACGTCTTCCCATATAACGCAATACGTTATAACGTCGTCCCATAGAACGCAATACGTTCTTACGTCATACCATACAACGTAATACGTTATGACGTCATACCATATAAACTATTACGTTATAACGTCATTCCATATAACGTAATACGTTATAACGTCATACCTTATAACCTATTACGTTCTAACGTCATCCCATATAACGTAATACGTTATAACGTCATCCCATATAACATAATACGTTATAACGACATCCCATATAACGTAATACGTCATAACGTCATCCCATATAACCTATTACGTTATAACGTCGTCCCATATAACGTAATACGTTATAACGTCATACCATATAACGAAATACGTTATAACGTCATATCATATAACGTAATACGTTATAACGTCATACCATATAACGAAATACGTTATAACGTCATACCATATAACGTAATACGTTATAACGTCATACCATATAACGAAATACGTTATAACGTCATACCATATAACGAAATACGTTATAACGTCGTCCCATATAACGCAACACGTTATAACGTCATACCATACAACGTAATACGTTATGACGTCATACCATATAACCTATTACGTTATAACGTCATTCCATATAACGTAATACGTTATAACGTCTTCCCATATAACGCAATACGTTATAACGTCGTCCCATAGAACGCAATACGTTCTAACGTCATACCATACAACGTAATACGTTATGACGTCATACCATATAAACTATTACGTTATAACGTCATTCCATATAACGTAATACGTTATAACGTCATACCTTATAACCTATTACGTTCTAACGTCATCCCATATAACGTAATACGTTATAACGTCATCCCATATAACATAATACGTTATAACGACATCCCATATAACGTAATACGTCATAACGTCATCCCATATAACCTATTACGTTATAACGTCGTCCCATATAACGTAATACGTTATAACGTCAGACCATATAACGAAATACGTTATAACGTCATTCCATATAACGTAATACGTTATAACGTCATACCATATAACGAAATACGTTATAACGTCATTCCATATAACGTAATACGTTATAACGTCATATCATATAACGTAATACGTTATAACGTCGTCCCATATAACGTAATACGTTATAACGTCATACCATATAACGAAATACGTTATAACGTCATTCCATATAACGTAATACGTTATAACGTCATATCATATAACGTAATACGTTATAACGTCATACCATATAACGAAATACGTTATAACGTCATTCCATATAACGTAATACGTTATAACGTCATACCATATAAAGAAATACGTTATAACGTCATACCATATAACGAAATACGTTATAACGTCGTCCCATATAACGCAACACGTTATAACGTCATACCATACAACGTAATACGTTATAACGTCATCCCATATAACATAATACGTTATAACGACATCCCATATAACGTAATACGTTATAACGTCATATCATATAACGTAATACGTTATAACGTCATACCATATAACGAAATACGTTATAACGTCATACCATATAACGAAATACGTTATAACGTCGTCCCATATAACGCAACACGTTATAACGTCATACCATACAACGTAATACGTTATGACGTCATCCCATATAACCTATTACGTTATAACGTCGTCCCATATAACGTAATACGTTATAACGTCATATCATATAAGGAAATACGTTATAACGTCATACCATATAACGAAATACGTTATAACGTCTTCCCATATAACGCAATACGTTATAACGTCATCCCATAGAACGCAATACGTTCTAACGTCATACCATACAACGTAATACGTTATGACGTCATACCATATAACCTATTACGTTATAACGTCATTCCATATAACGTAATACGTTATAACGTCATACCTTATAACCTATTACGTTCTAACGTCATCCCATATAACGTAATACGTTATAACGTCATCCCATATAACATAATACGTTATAACGACATCCCATATAACGTAATACGTCATAACGTCATCCCATATAACCTATTACGTTATAACGTCGTCCCATATAACGTAATACGTTATAACGTCATACCATATAACGAAATACGTTATAACGTCATTCCATATAACGTAATACGTTATAACGTCATATCATATAACGTAATACGTTATAACGTCATACCATATAACGAAATACGTTATAACGTCATTCCATATAACGTAATACGTTATAACGTCATACCATATAACGAAATACGTTATAACGTCATACCATATAACGAAATACGTTATAACGTCATCCCATATAACATAATACGTTATAACGACATCCCATATAACGTAATACGTTATAACGTCATATCATATAACGTAATACGTTATAACGTCATACCATATAACGAAATACGTTATAACGTCATACCATATAACGTAATACGTTATAACGTCATACCATATAACGAAATACGTTATAACGTCATACCATATAACGAAATACGTTATAACGTCGTCCCATATAACGCAACACGTTATAACGTCATACCATACAACGTAATACGTTATGACGTCATACCATATAACCTATTACGTTATAACGTCATTCCATATAACGTAATACGTTATAACGTCTTCCCATATAACGCAATACGTTATAACGTCGTCCCATAGAACGCAATACGTTCTAACGTCATACCATACAACGTAATGCGTTATGACGTCATACCATATAAACTATTACGTTATAACGTCATTCCATATAACGTAATACGTTATAACGTCATACCTTATAACCTATTACGTTCTAACGTCAACCCATATAACGTAATACGTTATAACGTCATCCCATATAACATAATACGTTATAACGACATCCCATATAACGTAATACGTCATAACGTCATCCCATATAACCTATTACGTTATAACGTCGTCCCATATAACGTAATACGTTATAACGTCATACCATATAACGAAATACGTTATAACGTCATTCCATATAACGTAATACGTTATAACGTCATATCATATAACGTAATACGTTATAACGTCATACCATATAACGAAATACGTTATGACGTCATTCCATATAACGTAATACGTTATAACGTCATACCATAAAACGAAATACGTTATAACGTCATACCATATAACGAAACACGTTATAACGTCGTCCCATATAACGCAACACGTTATAACGTCATACCATACAACGTAATACGTTATAACGTCATCCCATATAACATAATACGTTATAACGACATCCCATATAACGTAATACGTTATAACGTCATATCATATAACGTAATACGTTATAACGTCATACCATATAACGAAATACGTTATAACGTCATTCCATATAACGTAATACGTTATAACGTCATCCCATATAACCTATTACGTTATAACGTCATTCCATATAACGTAATACGTTATAACGTCATACCATACAACGTAATACGTTATGACGTCATACCATATAACCTATTACGTTATAACGTCATTCCATATAACGTAATACGTTATAACGTCATATCATATAACGTAATACGTTATAACGTCATACCATATAACGAAATACGTTATAACGTCATATCATATAACGTAATACGTTATAACGTCATACCATATAACGAAATACGTTATAACGTCTTCCCATATAACGCAATACGTTATAACGTCGTCCCATAGAACGCAATACGTTCTAACGTCATACCATACAACGTAATACGTTATGACGTCATACCATATAAACTATTACGTTATAACGTCATTCCATATAACGTAATACGTTATAACGTCATACCTTATAACCTATTACGTTCTAACGTCATCCCATATAACGTAATACGTTATAACGTCATCCCATATAACATAATACGTTATAACGACATCCCATATAACGTAATACGTCATAACGTCATCCCATATAACCTATTACGTTATAACGTCGTCCCATATAACGTAATACGTTGTAACGTCATACCATATAACGAAATACGTTATAACGTCATTCCATATAACGTAATACGTTATAACGTCATATCATATAACGTAATACGTTATAACGTCATACCATATAACGAAATACGTTATAACGTCATTCCATATAACGTAATACGTTATAACGTCATACCATATAACGAAATACGTTATAACGTCATACCATATAACGAAATACGTTATAACGTCGTCCCATATAACGCAACACGTTATAACGTCATACCATACAACGTAATACGTTATGACGTCATCCCATATAACCTATTACGTTATAACGTCGTCCCATATAACGTAATACGTTATAACGTCATATCATATAAGGAAATACGTTATAACGTCATACCATATAACGAAATACGTTATAACGTCTTCCCATATAACGCAATACGTTATAACGTCATCCCTTAGAACGCAATACGTTCTAACGTCATACCATACAACGTAATACGTTATGACGTCATACCATATAACCTATTACGTTATAACGTCATTCCATATAACGTAATACGTTATAACGTCATACCTTATAACCTATTACGTTCTAACGACATCCCATATAACGTAATACGTTATAACGTCATCCCATATAACATAATACGTTATAACGACATCCCATATAACGTAATACGTCATAACGTCATCCCATATAACCTATTACGTTATAACGTCGTCCCATATAACGTAATACGTTATAACGTCATACCATATAACGAAATACGTTATAACGTCATTCCATATAACGTAATACGTTATAACGTCATATCATATAACGTAATACGTTATAACGTCATACCATACAACGTAATACGTTATGACGTCATACCATATAACCTATTACGTTATAACGTCATTCCATATAACGTAATACGTTATAACGTCATATCATATAACGTAATACGTTATAACGTCATACCATATAACGAAATACGTTATAACGTCATTCCATATAACGTAATACGTTATAACGTCATACCATATAACGAAATACGTTATAACGTCATACCATATAACGAAATACGTTATAACGTCATCCCATATAACATAATACGTTATAGCGACATCCCATATAACGTAATACGTTATAACGTCATATCATATAACGTAATACGTTATAACGTCATACCATATAACGAAATACGTTATAACGTCATACCATATAACGTAATACGTTATAACGTCATACCATATAACCAAATACGTTATAACGTCATACCATATAACGAAATACGTTATAACGTCGTCCCATATAACGCAACACGTTTAAAACGTCATACCATACAACGTAATACGTTATGACGTCATACCATATAACCTATTACGTTATAACGTCATTCCATATAACGTAATACGTTATAACGTCATATCATATAACGTAATACGTTATAACGTCATACCATATAACGAAATACGTTATAACGTCATACCATATAACGAAATACGTTATAACGTCATTCCATATAACGTAATACGTTATAACGTCATACCATATAAGGAAATACGTTATAACGTCATACCATATAACGAAATACGTTATAACGTCTTCCCATATAACGCAATACGTTATAACGTCGTCCCATAGAACGCAATACGTTCTAACGTCATACCATACAACGTAATACGTTATGA
Source organism: Bombus huntii (assembly GCF_024542735.1). Classification (NCBI taxonomy): domain Eukaryota; kingdom Metazoa; phylum Arthropoda; class Insecta; order Hymenoptera; family Apidae; genus Bombus; species Bombus huntii. The sequence continues at coordinate 17,467,378 of NC_066246.1, read as the reverse complement.
CGTCATACCATATAAACTATTACGTTATAACGTCATTCCATATAACGTAATACGTTATAACGTCATACCTTATAACCTATTACGTTCTAACGTCATCCCATATAACGTAATACGTTATAACGTCATCCCATATAACATAATACGTTATAACGACATCCCATATAACGTAATACGTCATAACGTCATCCCATATAACCTATTACGTTATAACGTCGTCCCATATAACGTAATACGTTATAACATCATAGCATATAACGAAATACGTTATAACGTCATTCCATATAACGTAATACGTTATAACGTCATACCATATAACCAAATACGTTATAACGTCATACCATATAACGAAATACGTTATAACGTCGTCCCATATAACGCAACACGTTTAAAACGTCATACCATACAACGTAATACGTTATGACGTCATACCATATAACCTATTACGTTATAACGTCATTCCATATAACGTAATACGTTATAACGTCATATCATATAACGTAATACGTTATAACGTCATACCATATAACGAAATACGTTATAACGTCATACCATATAACGAAATACGTTATAACGTCATTCCATATAACGTAATACGTTATAACGTCATACCATATAAGGAAATACGTTATAACGTCATACCATATAACGAAATACGTTATAACGTCTTCCCATATAACGCAATACGTTATAACGTCGTCCCATAGAACGCAATACGTTCTAACGTCATACCATACAACGTAATACGTTATGACGTCATACCATATAAACTATTACGTTATAACGTCATTCCATATAACGTAATACGTTATAACGTCATACCTTATAACCTATTACGTTCTAACGTCATCCCATATAACGTAATACGTTATAACGTCATCCCATATAACATAATACGTTATAACGACATCCCATATAACGTAATACGTCATAACGTCATCCCATATAACCTATTACGTTATAACGTCGTCCCATATAACGTAATACGTTATAACATCATAGCATATAACGAAATACGTTATAACGTCATTCCATATAACGTAATACGTTATAACGTCATATCATATAACGTAATACGTTATAACGTCATACCATATAACGAAATACGTTATAACGTCATTCCATATAACGTAATACGTTATAACGTCATACCATATAACGAAATACGTTATAACGTCATACCATATAACGAAATACGTTATAACGTCGTCCCATATAACGCAACACGTTATAACGTCATACCATACAACGTAATACGTTATAACGTCGTCCCATATAACATAATACGTTATAACGACATCCCATATAACGTAATACGTTATAACGTCATATCATATAACGTAATACGTTATAACGTCATACCATATAACGAAATACGTTATAACGTCATTCCATATAACGTAATACGTTATAACGTCATCCCATATAACCTATTACGTTATAACGTCATTCCATATAACGTAATACGTTATAACGTCATACCATACAACGTAATACGTTATGACGTCATACCATATAACCTATTACGTTATAACGTCATTCCATATAACGTAATACGTTATAACGTCATATCATATAACGTAATACGTTATAACGTCATACCATATAACGAAATACGTTATAACGTCATATCATATAACGTAATACGTTATAACGTCATACCATATAACGAAATACGTTATAACGTCATACCATATAACGAAATACGTTATAACGTCGTCCCATATAACGCAACACGTTATAACGTCATACCATACAACTTAATACGTTATGAAGTCATCCCATATAACCTATTACGTTATAACGTCGTCCCATATAACGTAATACGTTATAACGTCATATCATATAACGTAATACGTTATAACGTCATACCATATAACGAAATACGTTATGACGTCATACCATATAACGAAATACGTTATAACGTCATCGCATATAACATAATACGTTATAACGACATCCCATATAACGTAATACGTTATAACGTCATATCATATAACGTAATACGTTATAACGTCATACCATATAACGAAATACGTTATAACGTCATTCCATATAACGTAATACGTTATAACGTCATACCATATAACGTAATACGTTATAACGTCATACCTTATAACCTATTACGTTCTAACGTCATCCCATATAACGTAATACGTTATAACGTCATCCCATATAACATAATACGTTATAACGACATCCCATATAACGTAATACGTCATAACGTCATCCCATATAACCTATTACGTTATAACGTCGTCCCATATAACGTAATACGTTATAACGTCATATCATATAACGTAATACGTTATAACGTCATACCATATAACGAAATACGTTATAACGTCATTCCATATAACGTAATACGTTATAACGTCATCCCATATAACCTATTACGTTATAACGTCATTCCATATAACGTAATACGTTATAACGTCATACCATACAACGTAATACGTTATGACGCCATACCATATAACCTATTACGTTATAACGTCATTCCATATAACGTAATACGTTATAACGTCATATCATATAACGTAATACGTTATAACGTCATACCATATAACGAAATACGTTATAACGTCATATCATATAACGTAATACGTTATAACGTCATACCATATAACGAAATACGTTATAACGTCATACCATATAACGAAATACGTTATAACGTCGTCCCATATAACGCAACACGTTATAACGTCATACCATACAACGTAATACGTTATGAAGTCATCCCATATAACCTATTACGTTATAACGTCGTCCCATATAACGTGATACGTTATAACGTCATATCATATAACGTAATACGTTATAACGTCATACCATATAACGAAATACGTTATAACGTCATACCATATAACGAAATACGTTATAACGTCATCGCATATAACATAATACGTTATAACGACATCCCATATAACGTAATACGTTATAACGTCATATCATATAACGTAATACGTTATAACGTCATACCATATAACGAAATACGTTATAACGTCATTCCATATAACGTAATACGTTATAACGTCATACCATATAAGGAAATACGTTATAACGTCATACCATATAACGAAATACGTTATAACGTCTTCCCATATAACGCAATACGTTATAACGTCGTCCCATAGAACGCAATACGTTCTAACGTCATACCATACAACGTAATACGTTATGACGTCATACCATATAACCTATTACGTTATAACGTCATTCCATATAACGTAATACGTTATAACGTCATACCTTATAACCTATTACGTTCTAACGTCATCCCATATAACGTAATACGTTATAACGTCATCCCATATAACATAATACGTTATAACGACATCCCATATAACGTAATACGTCATAACGTCATCCCATATAACCTATTACGTTATAACGTCGTCCCATATAACGTAACACGTTATAACGTCGTCCCATATAACGTAATACGTTATAACGTCATACCATATAACGAAATACGTTATAACGTCATTCCATATAACGTAATACGTTATAACGTCATATCATATAACGTAATACGTTATAACGTCATACCATATAACCTATTACGTTATAACGTCATATCATATAACGTAATACGTTATAACGTCATACCATATAACGAAATACGTTATAACGTCATTCCATATAACGTAATACGTTATAACGTCATACCATATAACGAAATACGTTATAACGTCATACCATATAACGAAATACGTTATAACGTCATTCCATATAACGCAATACGTTATAACGTCATACCATATAACGAAATACGTTATAACGTCATACCATATAACGAAATACGTTATAACGTCGTCCCATATAACGCAACACGTTATAACGTCATACCATACAACGTAATACGTTATGACGTCATACCATATAACCTATTACGTTATAACGTCATTCCATATAACGTAATACGTTATAACGTCATATCATATAACGTAATACGTTATAACGTCATACCATATAACGAAATACGTTATAACGTCATTCCATATAACGTAATACGTTATAACGTCATACCATATAACGTAATACGTTATAACGTCATACCTTATAACCTATTACGTTCTAACGTCATCCCATATAACGTAATACGTTATAACGTCATCCCATATAACATAATACGTTATAACGACATCCCATATAACGTAATACGTCATAACGTCATCCCATATAACCTATTACGTTATAACGTCGTCCCATATAACGTAATACGTTATAACGTCATATCATATAACGTAATACGTTATAACGTCATACCATATAACGAAATACGTTATAACGTCATTCCATATAACGTAATACGTTATAACGTCATCCCATATAACCTATTACGTTATAACGTCATTCCATATAACGTAATACGTTATAACGTCATACCATACAACGTAATACGTTATGACGCCATACCATATAACCTATTACGTTATAACGTCATTCCATATAACGTAATACGTTATAACGTCATATCATATAACGTAATACGTTATAACGTCATACCATATAACGAAATACGTTATAACGTCATATCATATAACGTAATACGTTATAACGTCATACCATATAACGAAATACGTTATAACGTCATACCATATAACGAAATACGTTATAACGTCGTCCCATATAACGCAACACGTTATAACGTCATACCATACAACGTAATACGTTATGAAGTCATCCCATATAACCTATTACGTTATAACGTCGTCCCATATAACGTGATACGTTATAACGTCATATCATATAACGTAATACGTTATAACGTCATACCATATAACGAAATACGTTATAACGTCATACCATATAACGAAATACGTTATAACGTCATCGCATATAACATAATACGTTATAACGACATCCCATATAACGTAATACGTTATAACGTCATATCATATAACGTAATACGTTATAACGTCATACCATATAACGAAATACGTTATAACGTCATTCCATATAACGTAATACGTTATAACGTCATACCATATAAGGAAATACGTTATAACGTCATACCATATAACGAAATACGTTATAACGTCTTCCCATATAACGCAATACGTTATAACGTCGTCCCATAGAACGCAATACGTTCTAACGTCATACCATACAACGTAATACGTTATGACGTCATACCATATAACCTATTACGTTATAACGTCATTCCATATAACGTAATACGTTATAACGTCATACCTTATAACCTATTACGTTCTAACGTCATCCCATATAACGTAATACGTTATAACGTCATCCCATATAACATAATACGTTATAACGACATCCCATATAACGTAATACGTCATAACGTCATCCCATATAACCTATTACGTTATAACGTCGTCCCATATAACGTAACACGTTATAACGTCGTCCCATATAACGTAATACGTTATAACGTCATACCATATAACGAAATACGTTATAACGTCATTCCATATAACGTAATACGTTATAACGTCATATCATATAACGTAATACGTTATAACGTCATACCATATAACCTATTACGTTATAACGTCATATCATATAACGTAATACGTTATAACGTCATACCATATAACGAAATACGTTATAACGTCATTCCATATAACGTAATACGTTATAACGTCATACCATATAACGAAATACGTTATAACGTCATACCATATAACGAAATACGTTATAACGTCATTCCATATAACGCAATACGTTATAACGTCATACCATATAACGAAATACGTTATAACGTCATACCATATAACGAAATACGTTATAACGTCGTCCCATATAACGCAACACGTTATAACGTCATACCATACAACGTAATACGTTATGACGTCATACCATATAACCTATTACGTTATAACGTCATTCCATATAACGTAATACGTTATAACGTCATATCATATAACGTAATACGTTATAACGTCATACCATGTAACCTATTACGTTATAACGTCATAGCAAATAACGTAATATGTTATAACGTCATACCATATAACGTAATACGTTATAACGTCATCCCATATAACGTAATACGTTATAACCTCATACCATATAACGTAATAAGTTATAACGTCATACCATATAACGATATACGTCATAACGTCATTCCATATAACGTAATACGTTATAACGGCATCCCACATAACGCAATACGTTATAACGACATCCCATATAACGAAATACGTTATAACGTCATCCCATATAACCTATTACGTTATAACGTCATACCATATAGCGCAATACGTTATAACGTCATCCCATATAAAGTATTACGTTATAACGTCATTCCATATAACGTAATACGTTATAACGTCATACCATATAACGAAATACGTTATAACGTCATACCATATAACGAAATACGTTATAACGTCGTCCCATATAACGCAATACGTTATAACGTCATACCATACAACGTAATACGTTATGAAGTCATACCATATAACCTATTACGTTATAACGTCATAGCAAATAACGTAATATGTTATAACGTCATACCATATAACGCAATACGTTATAACGTCATCCCATATAACGTAATACGTTATAACGTCATACCATATAACGTAATAAGTTATAACGTCATACCATATAACGATATACGTCATAACGTCATTCCATATAACGTAATACGTTATAAAGTCGTCCCATATAACATAATACGTTATAACGTCGTCCCATATAACGAAATACGTTATAACGTCATCCCATATAACCTATTACGTTATAACGTCGTCCCATATAACGTAATACGTTATAACGTCATACCATATAACGAAATACGTTATAACGTCATTCCATATAACGTAATACGTTATAACGTCATATCATATAACGCAATACGTTATAACGTAATACCATATAACCTATTGCGTTATAAAGTCATAGCATATATCGTAATACGTTATAAAGTCGTCCCATATAACATAATACGTTATAACGTCGTCCCATATAACGTAACACGTTATGACGTCATCCCATATAACCTATTACGTTCCAACGTCACCCCATATAACGTAATACGTTATAACGTCATTCCATATAACGTAATACGTTATAACGTCATATCTTATAACGTAATACGTTATAACGTCACACCATATAACCTATTACGTTATAACGCCATCCCATATAACGCAATAAGTTATAACGTCATCCCATATAACGCAATACGTTATAACGTCGTCCCATATAACGTAATACGTTATAACGTCATATCATATAACGTAATACGTTATAACGTCATACCATATAACGAAATACGTTATAACGTCATACCATATAACGAAATACGTTATAACGTCATTCCATATAACGTAATACGTTATAACGTCACACCATATAACCTATTACGTTATAACGTCATCCCACATAAAGAAAGACGTTATAACGTCGTCCCATATAACGTAATACGTTATAACGTCATACCATATAACGAAATACGTTATAACGTCATTCCATATAACGTAATACGTTATAACGTCATACCATATAACGAAATACGTTATAACGTCATACCATATAACGAAATACGTTATAACGACATACCATATAACGTAATACGTCATAACGTCATACCATATAACGAAATACGTTATAACGTCGTCCCATATAACGCAATACGTTATAACGTCATACCATACAACGTAATACGTTATGACGTCATACCATATAACCTATTACGTTATAACGTCATCCCATATAACGTAATACGTTATAAAGTCATACCATGTAACCTATTACGTTATAACGTCATAGCAAATAACGTAATATGTTATAACGTCATACCATATAACGTAATACGTTATAACGTCATCCCATATAACGTAATACTTTATAACCTCATACCATATAACGTAATAAGTTATAACGTCATACCATATAACGATATACGTCATAACGTCATTCCATATAACGTAATACGTTATAACGGCATCCCACATAACGCAATACGTTATAACGACATCCCATATAACGAAATACGTTATAACGTCATCCCATATAACCTATTACGTTATAACGTCATACCATATAACGCAATACGTTATAACGTCATTCCATATAACGTAATACGTTATATCGTCATAGCATATAACGTAATACGATATAACGTCTTCAGATATAACGTAATACGTTATAACGTCGTCCCATTTAACGCAATACGTTATAACGTCATAGCAAATAACGTAATACGTTATAACGTCATACCATATAACGTAATACGATATAACGTCATACCATATAACGTTATACGTTACAACGTCATCCCATATAACGTAATACGTTATAAAGTCATACCATGTAACCTATTACGTTATAACGTCATAGCAAATAACGTAATATGTTATAACGTCATACCATATAACGTAATACGTTATAACGTCATCCCATATAACGTAATACGTTATAACCTCATACCATATAACGTAATAAGTTATAACGTCATACCATATAACGAAATACGTTATAACGTCATACCATATAACGTAATACGTTATAACGTCATACCATATAACGTCATAACATATAACGAAATACGTTATAACGTCGTCCCATATAACGTAATACGTTGTAACGTCTTACCATATAACCTATTACGTTATAAAGTCATAGCATATATCGTAATACGTTATAGCGTCATCCCATATAACGGAATACGCTATAACGTCATACCATATAACGTAATAAGTTATAACGTCATACCATATAACGAAATACGTTATAACGTCATTCCATATAACGTAATACGTTATAACGTCATACCATATAACGAAATACGTTATAACGTCATACCATATAACGAAATACGTTATTACGTCATACCATATATCGTAATACGTTATAACGTCATCCCATAAAACGGAATACGCTATAACGTCATACCATATAACGTAATAAGTTATAACGTCATACCATATAACGAAATACGTTATAACGTCATTCCATATAACGTAATACGTTATAACGTCACACCATATAACCTATTACGTTATAACGTCATCCCACATAAAGAAAGACGTTATAACGTCATTCCATATAACGTAATACGTTATAACGTCATACCATATAACGAAATACGTTATAACGTCATACCATATAACGAAATACGTTATAACGTCATAACATATAACGAAATACGTTATAACGTCGTCCCATATAACGTAATACGTTGTAACGTCTTACCATATAACCTATTACGTTATAAAGTCATAGCATATATCGTAATACGTTATAGCGTCATCCCATATAACGGAATACGCTATAACGTCATACCATATAACGTAATAAGTTATAACGTCATACCATATAACGAAATACGTTATAACGTCATTCCATATAACGTAATACGTTATAACGTCATACCATATAACGAAATACGTTATAACGTCATACCATATAACGAAATACGTTATAACGTCATACCATATATCGTAATACGTTATAACGTCATCCCATAAAACGGAATACGCTATAACGTCATACCATATAACGTAATAAGTTATAACGTCATACCATATAACGAAATACGTTATAACGTCATTCCATATAACGTAATACGTTATAACGTCACACCATATAACCTATTACGTTATAACGTCATCCCACATAAAGAAAGACGTTATAACGTCGTCCCATATAACGTAATACGTTATAACGTCATACCATATAACGAAATACGTTATAACGTCATACCATATAACGAAATACGTTATAACGTCGTCCCATATAACGCAACACGTTATAACGTCATACCATACAACGTAATACGTTATGACGTCATACCATATAACCTATTACGTTATAACGTCATTCCATATAACGTAATACGTTATAACGTCTTCCCATATAACGCAATACGTTATAACGTCGTCCCATAGAACGCAATACGTTCTAACGTCATACCATACAACGTAATGCGTTATGACGTCATACCATATAAACTATTACGTTATAACGTCATTCCATATAACGTAATACGTTATAACGTCATACCTTATAACCTATTACGTTCTAACGTCATCCCATATAACGTAATACGTTATAACGTCATCCCATATAACATAATACGTTATAACGACATCCCATATAACGTAATACGTCATAACGTCATCCCATATAACCTATTACGTTATAACGTCGTCCCATATAACGTAATACGTTATAACGTCATACCATATAACGAAATACGTTATAACGTCATTCCATATAACGTAATACGTTATAACGTCATATCATATAACGTAATACGTTATAACGTCATACCATATAACGAAATACGTTATGACGTCATTCCATATAACGTAATACGTTATAACGTCATACCATATAACGAAATACGTTATAACGTCATACCATATAACGAAACACGTTATAACGTCGTCCCATATAACGCAACACGTTATAACGTCATACCATACAACGTAATACGTTATAACGTCATCCCATATAACATAATACGTTATAACGACATCCCATATAACGTAATACGTTATAACGTCATATCATATAACGTAATACGTTATAACGTCATACCATATAACGAAATACGTTATAACGTCATTCCATATAACGTAATACGTTATAACGTCATCCCATATAACCTATTACGTTATAACGTCATTCCATATAACGTAATACGTTATAACGTCATACCATACAACGTAATACGTTATGACGTCATACCATATAACCTATTACGTTATAACGTCATTCCATATAACGTAATACGTTATAACGTCATATCATATAACGTAATACGTTATAACGTCATACCATATAACGAAATACGTTATAACGTCATATCATATAACGTAATACGTTATAACGTCATACCATATAACGAAATACGTTATAACGTCTTCCCATATAACGCAATACGTTATAACGTCGTCCCATAGAACGCAATACGTTCTAACGTCATACCATACAACGTAATACGTTATGACGTCATACCATATAAACTATTACGTTATAACGTCATTCCATATAACGTAATACGTTATAACGTCATACCTTATAACCTATTACGTTCTAACGTCATCCCATATAACGTAATACGTTATAACGTCATCCCATATAACATAATACGTTATAACGACATCCCATATAACGCAATACGTTATAACGTCATTCCATATAACGTAATACGTTATATCGTCATAGCATATAACGTAATACGATATAACGTCTTCAGATATAACGTAATACGTTATAACGTCGTCCCATTTAACGCAATACGTTATAACGTCATAGCAAATAACGTAATACGTTATAACGTCATACCATATAACGTAATACGATATAACGTCATACCATATAACGTTATACGTTATAACGTCATCCCATATAACGTAATACGTTATAAAGTCATACCATGTAACCTATTACGTTATAACGTCATAGCAAATAACGTAATATGTTATAACGTCATACCATATAACGTAATACGTTATAACGTCATCCCATATAACGTAATACGTTATAACCTCATACCATATAACGTAATAAGTTATAACGTCATACCATATAACGAAATACGTTATAACGTCATACCATATAACGTAATACGTTATAACGTCATACCATATAACGTCATAACATATAACGAAATACGTTATAACGTCGTCCCATATAACGTAATACGTTGTAACGTCTTACCATATAACCTATTACGTTATAAAGTCATAGCATATATCGTAATACGTTATAGCGTCATCCCATATAACGGAATACGCTATAACGTCATACCATATAACGTAATAAGTTATAACGTCATACCATATAACGAAATACGTTATAACGTCATTCCATATAACGTAATACGTTATAACGTCATACCATATAACGAAATACGTTATAACGTCATACCATATAACGAAATACGTTATTACGTCATACCATATATCGTAATACGTTATAACGTCATCCCATAAAACGGAATACGCTATAACGTCATACCATATAACGTAATAAGTTATAACGTCATACCATATAACGAAATACGTTATAACGTCATTCCATATAACGTAATACGTTATAACGTCACACCATATAACCTATTACGTTATAACGTCATCCCACATAAAGAAAGACGTTATAACGTCATTCCATATAACGTAATACGTTATAACGTCATACCATATAACGAAATACGTTATAACGTCATACCATATAACGAAATACGTTATAACGTCATAACATATAACGAAATACGTTATAACGTCGTCCCATATAACGTAATACGTTGTAACGTCTTACCATATAACCTATTACGTTATAAAGTCATAGCATATATCGTAATACGTTATAGCGTCATCCCATATAACGGAATACGCTATAACGTCATACCATATAACGTAATAAGTTATAACGTCATACCATATAACGAAATACGTTATAACGTCATTCCATATAACGTAATACGTTATAACGTCATACCATATAACGAAATACGTTATAACGTCATACCATATAACGAAATACGTTATAACGTCATACCATATATCGTAATACGTTATAACGTCATCCCATAAAACGGAATACGCTATAACGTCATACCATATAACGTAATAAGTTATAACGTCATACCATATAACGAAATACGTTATAACGTCATTCCATATAACGTAATACGTTATAACGTCACACCATATAACCTATTACGTTATAACGTCATCCCACATAAAGAAAGACGTTATAACGTCGTCCCATATAACGTAATACGTTATAACGTCATACCATATAACGAAATACGTTATAACGTCATACCATATAACGAAATACGTTATAACGTCGTCCCATATAACGCAACACGTTATAACGTCATACCATACAACGTAATACGTTATGACGTCATACCATATAACCTATTACGTTATAACGTCATTCCATATAACGTAATACGTTATAACGTCTTCCCATATAACGCAATACGTTATAACGTCGTCCCATAGAACGCAATACGTTCTAACGTCATACCATACAACGTAATGCGTTATGACGTCATACCATATAAACTATTACGTTATAACGTCATTCCATATAACGTAATACGTTATAACGTCATACCTTATAACCTATTACGTTCTAACGTCATCCCATATAACGTAATACGTTATAACGTCATCCCATATAACATAATACGTTATAACGACATCCCATATAACGTAATACGTCATAACGTCATCCCATATAACCTATTACGTTATAACGTCGTCCCATATAACGTAATACGTTATAACGTCATACCATATAACGAAATACGTTATAACGTCATTCCATATAACGTAATACGTTATAACGTCATATCATATAACGTAATACGTTATAACGTCATACCATATAACGAAATACGTTATGACGTCATTCCATATAACGTAATACGTTATAACGTCATACCATATAACGAAATACGTTATAACGTCATACCATATAACGAAACACGTTATAACGTCGTCCCATATAACGCAACACGTTATAACGTCATACCATACAACGTAATACGTTATAACGTCATCCCATATAACATAATACGTTATAACGACATCCCATATAACGTAATACGTTATAACGTCATATCATATAACGTAATACGTTATAACGTCATACCATATAACGAAATACGTTATAACGTCATTCCATATAACGTAATACGTTATAACGTCATCCCATATAACCTATTACGTTATAACGTCATTCCATATAACGTAATACGTTATAACGTCATACCATACAACGTAATACGTTATGACGTCATACCATATAACCTATTACGTTATAACGTCATTCCATATAACGTAATACGTTATAACGTCATATCATATAACGTAATACGTTATAACGTCATACCATATAACGAAATACGTTATAACGTCATATCATATAACGTAATACGTTATAACGTCATACCATATAACGAAATACGTTATAACGTCTTCCCATATAACGCAATACGTTATAACGTCGTCCCATAGAACGCAATACGTTCTAACGTCATACCATACAACGTAATACGTTATGACGTCATACCATATAAACTATTACGTTATAACGTCATTCCATATAACGTAATACGTTATAACGTCATACCTTATAACCTATTACGTTCTAACGTCATCCCATATAACGTAATACGTTATAACGTCATCCCATATAACATAATACGTTATAACGACATCCCATATAACGTAATACGTCATAACGTCATCCCATATAACCTATTACGTTATAACGTCGTCCCATATAACGTAATACGTTGTAACGTCATACCATATAACGAAATACGTTATAACGTCATTCCATATAACGTAATACGTTATAACGTCATATCATATAACGTAATACGTTATAACGTCATACCATATAACGAAATACGTTATAACGTCATTCCATATAACGTAATACGTTATAACGTCATACCATATAACGAAATACGTTATAACGTCATACCATATAACGAAATACGTTATAACGTCGTCCCATATAACGCAACACGTTATAACGTCATACCATACAACGTAATACGTTATGACGTCATCCCATATAACCTATTACGTTATAACGTCGTCCCATATAACGTAATACGTTATAACGTCATATCATATAAGGAAATACGTTATAACGTCATACCATATAACGAAATACGTTATAACGTCTTCCCATATAACGCAATACGTTATAACGTCATCCCTTAGAACGCAATACGTTCTAACGTCATACCATACAACGTAATACGTTATGACGTCATACCATATAACCTATTACGTTATAACGTCATTCCATATAACGTAATACGTTATAACGTCATACCTTATAACCTATTACGTTCTAACGACATCCCATATAACGTAATACGTTATAACGTCATCCCATATAACATAATACGTTATAACGACATCCCATATAACGTAATACGTCATAACGTCATCCCATATAACCTATTACGTTATAACGTCGTCCCATATAACGTAATACGTTATAACGTCATACCATATAACGAAATACGTTATAACGTCATTCCATATAACGTAATACGTTATAACGTCATATCATATAACGTAATACGTTATAACGTCATACCATACAACGTAATACGTTATGACGTCATACCATATAACCTATTACGTTATAACGTCATTCCATATAACGTAATACGTTATAACGTCATATCATATAACGTAATACGTTATAACGTCATACCATATAACGAAATACGTTATAACGTCATTCCATATAACGTAATACGTTATAACGTCATACCATATAACGAAATACGTTATAACGTCATACCATATAACGAAATACGTTATAACGTCATCCCATATAACATAATACGTTATAGCGACATCCCATAAAACGTAATACGTTATAACGTCATATCATATAACGTAATACGTTATAACGTCATACCATATAACGAAATACGTTATAACGTCATACCATATAACGTAATACGTTATAACGTCATACCATATAACCAAATACGTTATAACGTCATACCATATAACGAAATACGTTATAACGTCGTCCCATATAACGCAACACGTTTAAAACGTCATACCATACAACGTAATACGTTATGACGTCATACCATATAACCTATTACGTTATAACGTCATTCCATATAACGTAATACGTTATAACGTCATATCATATAACGTAATACGTTATAACGTCATACCATATAACGAAATACGTTATAACGTCATACCATATAACGAAATACGTTATAACGTCATTCCATATAACGTAATACGTTATAACGTCATCCCATATAACCTATTACGTTATAACGTCGTCCCATATAACGTAATACGTTGTAACGTCATACCATATAACGAAATACGTTATAACGTCATTCCATATAACGTAATACGTTATAACGTCATATCATATAACGTAATACGTTATAACGTCATACCATATAACGAAATACGTTATAACGTCATTCCATATAACGTAATACGTTATAACGTCATGCCATATAACGAAATACGTTATAACGTCATACCATATAACGAAATACGTTATAACGTCGTCCCATATAACGCAACACGTTATAACGTCATACCATACAACGTAATACGTTATGACGTCATCCCATATAACCTATTACGTTATAACGTCGTCCCATATAACGTAATACGTTATAACGTCATATCATATAAGGAAATACGTTATAACGTCATACCATATAACGAAATACGTTATAACGTCTTCCCATATAACGCAATACGTTATAACGTCATCCCTTAGAACGCAATACGTTCTAACGTCATACCATACAACGTAATACGTTATGACGTCATACCATATAACCTATTACGTTATAACGTCATTCCATATAACGTAATACGTTATAACGTCATACCTTATAACCTATTACGTTCTAACGACATCCCATATAACGTAATACGTTATAACGTCATCCCATATAACATAATACGTTATAACGACATCCCATATAACGTAATACGTCATAACGTCATCCCATATAACCTATTACGTTATAACGTCGTCCCATATAACGTAATACGTTATAACGTCATACCATATAACGAAATACGTTATAACGTCACTCCATATAACGTAATACGTTATAACGTCATATCATATAACGTAATACGTTATAACGTCATACCATACAACGTAATACGTTATGACGTCATACCATATAACCTATTACGTTATAACGTCATTCCATATAACGTAATACGTTATAACGTCATATCATATAACGTAATACGTTATAACGTCATACCATATAACGAAATACGTTATAACGTCATTCCATATAACGTAATACGTTATAACGTCATACCATATAACGAAATACGTTATAACGTCATACCATATAACGAAATACGTTATAACGTCATCCCATATAACATAATACGTTATAGCGACATCCCATATAACGTAATACGTTATAACGTCATATCATATAACGTAATACGTTATAACGTCATACCATATAACGAAATACGTTATAACGTCATACCATATAACGTAATACGTTATAACGTCATACCATATAACCAAATACGTTATAACGTCATACCATATAACGAAATACGTTATAACGTCGTCCCATATAACGCAACACGTTTAAAACGTCATACCATACAACGTAATACGTTATGACGTCATACCACATAACCTATTACGTTATAACGTCATTCCATATAACGTAATACGTTATAACGTCATATCATATAACGTAATACGTTATAACGTCATACCATATAACGAAATACGTTATAACGTCATACCATATAACGAAATACGTTATAACGTCATTCCATATAACGTAATACGTTATAACGTCATACCATATAAGGAAATACGTTATAACGTCATACCATATAACGAAATACGTTATAACGTCTTCCCATATAACGCAATACGTTATAACGTCGTCCCATAGAACGCAATACGTTCTAACGTCATACCATACAACGTAATACGTTATGACGTAATACCATATAAACTATTACGTTATAACGTCATTCCATATAACGTAATACGTTATAACGTCATACCTTATAACCTATTACGTTCTAACGTCATCCCATATAACGTAATACGTTATAACGTCATCCCATATAACATAATACGTTATAACGACATCCCATATAACGTAATACGTCATAACGTCATCCCATATAACCTATTACGTTATAACGTCGTCCCATATAACGTAATACGTTATAACATCATACCATATAACGAAATACGTTATAACGTCATTCCATATAACGTAATACGTTATAACGTCATATCATATAACGTAATACGTTATAACGTCATACCATATAACGAAATACGTTATAACGTCATTCCATATAACGTAATACGTTATAACGTCATACCATATAACGAAATACGTTATAACGTCATACCATATAACGAAATACGTTATAACGTCGTCCCATATAACGCAACACGTTATAACGTCATACCATACAACGTAATACGTTATAACGTCGTCCCATATAACATAATACGTTATAACGACATCCCATATAACGTAATACGTTATAACGTCATATCATATAACGTAATACGTTATAACGTCATACCATATAACGAAATACGTTATAACGTCATTCCATATAACGTAATACGTTATAACGTCATCCCATATAACCTATTACGTTATAACGTCATTCCATATAACGTAATACGTTATAACGTCATACCATACAACGTAATACGTTATGACGTCATACCATATAACCTATTACGTTATAACGTCATTCCATATAACGTAATACGTTATAACGTCATATCATATAACGTAATACGTTATAACGTCATACCATATAACGAAATACGTTATAACGTCATATCATATAACGTAATACGTTATAACGTCATACCATATAACGAAATACGTTATAACGTCATACCATATAACGAAATACGTTATAACGTCGTCCCATATAACGCAACACGTTATAACGTCATACCATACAACTTAATACGTTATGAAGTCATCCCATATAACCTATTACGTTATAACGTCGTCCCATATAACGTAATACGTTATAACGTCATATCATATAACGTAATACGTTATAACGTCATACCATATAACGAAATACGTTATGACGTCATACCATATAACGAAATACGTTATAACGTCATCGCATATAACATAATACGTTATAACGACATCCCATATAACGTAATACGTTATAACGTCATATCATATAACGTAATACGTTATAACGTCATACCATATAACGAAATACGTTATAACGTCATTCCATATAACGTAATACGTTATAACGTCATACCATATAACGTAATACGTTATAACGTCATACCTTATAACCTATTACGTTCTAACGTCATCCCATATAACGTAATACGTTATAACGTCATCCCATATAACATAATACGTTATAACGACATCCCATATAACGTAATACGTCATAACGTCATCCCATATAACCTATTACGTTATAACGTCGTCCCATATAACGTAATACGTTATAACGTCATACCATATAACGAAATACGTTATAACGTCATATCATATAACGTAATACGTTATAACGTCATACCATATAACGAAATACGTTATAACGTCATACCATATAACGAAATACGTTATAACGTCGTCCCATATAACGCAACACGTTATAACGTCATACCATACAACGTAATACGTTATGAAGTCATCCCATATAACCTATTACGTTATAACGTCGTCCCATATAACGTGATACGTTATAACGTCATATCATATAACGTAATACGTTATAACGTCATACCATATAACGAAATACGTTATAACGTCATACCATAAAACGAAATACGTTATAACGTCATCGCATATAACATAATACGTTATAACGACATCCCATATAACGTAATACGTTATAACGTCATATCATATAACGTAATACGTTATAACGTCATACCATATAACGAAATACGTTATAACGTCATTCCATATAACGTAATACGTTATAACGTCATACCATATAAGGAAATACGTTATAACGTCATACCATATAACGAAATACGTTATAACGTCTTCCCATATAACGCAATACGTTATAACGTCGTCCCATAGAACGCAATACGTTCTAACGTCATACCATACAACGTAATACGTTATGACGTCATACCATATAACCTATTACGTTATAACGTCATTCCATATAACGTAATACGTTATAACGTCATACCTTATAACCTATTACGTTCTAACGTCATCCCATATAACGTAATACGTTATAACGTCATCCCATATAACATAATACGTTATAACGACATCCCATATAACGTAATACGTCATAACGTCATCCCATATAACCTATTACGTTATAACGTCGTCCCATATAACGTAACACGTTATAACGTCGTCCCATATAACGTAATACGTTATAACGTCATACCATATAACGAAATACGTTATAACGTCATTCCATATAACGTAATACGTTATAACGTCATATCATATAACGTAATACGTTATAACGTCATACCATATAACCTATTACGTTATAACGTCATATCATATAACGTAATACGTTATAACGTCATACCATATAACGAAATACGTTATAACGTCATTCCATATAACGTAATACGTTATAACGTCATACCATATAACGAAATACGTTATAACGTCATACCATATAACGAAATACGTTATAACGTCATTCCATATAACGCAATACGTTATAACGTCATACCATATAACGAAATACGTTATAACGTCATACCATATAACGAAATACGTTATAACGTCGTCCCATATAACGCAACACGTTATAACGTCATACCATACAACGTAATACGTTATGACGTCATACCATATAACCTATTACGTTATAACGTCATTCCATATAACGTAATACGTTATAACGTCATATCATATAACGTAATACGTTATAACGTCATACCATGTAACCTATTACGTTATAACGTCATAGCAAATAACGTAATATGTTATAACGTCATACCATATAACGTAATACGTTATAACGTCATCCCATATAACGTAATACGTTATAACCTCATACCATATAACGTAATAAGTTATAACGTCATACCATATAACGATATACGTCATAACGTCATTCCATATAACGTAATACGTTATAACGGCATCCCACATAACGCAATACGTTATAACGACATCCCATATAACGAAATACGTTATAACGTCATCCCATATAACCTATTACGTTATAACGTCATACCATATAACGCAATACGTTATAACGTCATCCCATATAAAGTATTACGTTATAACGTCATTCCATATAACGTAATACGTTATAACGTCATACCATATAACGAAATACGTTATAACGTCATACCATATAACGAAATACGTTATAACGTCGTCCCATATAACGCAATACGTTATAACGTCATACCATACAACGTAATACGTTATGAAGTCATACCATATAACCTATTACGTTATAACGTCATAGCAAATAACGTAATATGTTATAACGTCATACCATATAACGCAATACGTTATAACGTCATCCCATATAACGTAATACGTTATAACGTCATACCATATAACGTAATAAGTTATAACGTCATACCATATAACGATATACGTCATAACGTCATTCCATATAACGTAATACGTTATAAAGTCGTCCCATATAACATAATACGTTATAACGTCGTCCCATATAACGAAATACGTTATAACGTCATCCCATATAACCTATTACGTTATAACGTCGTCCCATATAACGTAATACGTTATAACGTCATACCATATAACGAAATACGTTATAACGTCATTCCATATAACGTAATACGTTATAACGTCATATCATATAACGCAATACGTTATAACGTAATACCATATAACCTATTGCGTTATAAAGTCATAGCATATATCGTAATACGTTATAAAGTCGTCCCATATAACATAATACGTTATAACGTCGTCCCATATAACGTAACACGTTATGACGTCATCCCATATAACCTATTACGTTCCAACGTCACCCCATATAACGTAATACGTTATAACGTCATTCCATATAACGTAATACGTTATAACGTCATATCTTATAACGTAATACGTTATAACGTCACACCATATAACCTATTACGTTATAACGCCATCCCATATAACGCAATAAGTTATAACGTCATCCCATATAACGCAATACGTTATAACGTCGTCCCATATAACGTAATACGTTATAACGTCATATCATATAACGTAATACGTTATAACGTCATACCATATAACGAAATACGTTATAACGTCATACCATATAACGAAATACGTTATAACGTCATTCCATATAACGTAATACGTTATAACGTCACACCATATAACCTATTACGTTATAACGTCATCCCACATAAAGAAAGACGTTATAACGTCGTCCCATATAACGTAATACGTTATAACGTCATACCATATAACGAAATACGTTATAACGTCATTCCATATAACGTAATACGTTATAACGTCATACCATATAACGAAATACGTTATAACGTCATACCATATAACGAAATACGTTATAACGACATACCATATAACGTAATACGTCATAACGTCATACCATATAACGAAATACGTTATAACGTCGTCCCATATAACGCAATACGTTATAACGTCATACCATACAACGTAATACGTTATGACGTCATACCATATAACCTATTACGTTATAACGTCATCCCATATAACGTAATACGTTATAAAGTCATACCATGTAACCTATTACGTTATAACGTCATAGCAAATAACGTAATATGTTATAACGTCATACCATATAACGTAATACGTTATAACGTCATCCCATATAACGTAATACGTTATAACCTCATACCATATAACGTAATAAGTTATAACGTCATACCATATAACGATATACGTCATAACGTCATTCCATATAACGTAATACGTTATAACGGCATCCCACATAACGCAATACGTTATAACGACATCCCATATAACGAAATACGTTATAACGTCATCCCATATAACCTATTACGTTATAACGTCATACCATATAACGCAATACGTTATAACGTCATTCCATATAACGTAATACGTTATATCGTCATAGCATATAACGTAATACGATATAACGTCTTCAGATATAACGTAATACGTTATAACGTCGTCCCATTTAACGCAATACGTTATAACGTCATAGCAAATAACGTAATACGTTATAACGTCATACCATATAACGTAATACGATATAACGTCATACCATATAACGTTATACGTTATAACGTCATCCCATATAACGTAATACGTTATAAAGTCATACCATGTAACCTATTACGTTATAACGTCATAGCAAATAACGTAATATGTTATAACGTCATACCATATAACGTAATACGTTATAACGTCATCCCATATAACGTAATACGTTATAACCTCATACCATATAACGTAATAAGTTATAACGTCATACCATATAACGAAATACGTTATAACGTCATACCATATAACGTAATACGTTATAACGTCATACCATATAACGTCATAACATATAACGAAATACGTTATAACGTCGTCATATATAACGTAATACGTTGTAACGTCTTACCATATAACCTATTACGTTATAAAGTCATAGCATATATCGTAATACGTTATAGCGTCATCCCATATAACGGAATACGCTATAACGTCATACCATATAACGTAATAAGTTATAACGTCATACCATATAACGAAATACGTTATAACGTCATTCCATATAACGTAATACGTTATAACGTCATACCATATAACGAAATACGTTATAACGTCATACCATATAACGAAATACGTTATAACGTCATACCATATATCGTAATACGTTATAACGTCATCCCATAAAACGGAATACGCTATAACGTCATACCATATAACGTAATAAGTTATAACGTCATACCATATAACGAAATACGTTATAACGTCATTCCATATAACGTAATACGTTATAACGTCACACCATATAACCTATTACGTTATAACGTCATCCCACATAAAGAAAGACGTTATAACGTCGTCCCATATAACGTAATACGTTATAACGTCATACCATACAATGTAATACGTTATGACGTCATACCATATAACATATTACGTTATAACGTCATACCATATAACGTAATACGTTATAACGTCATACCTTATAACCTATTACGTTCTAACGTCATCCCATACAACGTAATACGTTATAACGTCACCCCATATAACATAATACGTTATAACGTCATCCCATATAACGAAATACGTTATAACGTCATTCCATATAACCTATTACGTTATAACGTCATAGCAAATAACGTAATACGTTATAACGTCATACCATATACCGCAATACGTTATAACGTCATACCATATAACGCAATACGTTATAACGGCATACCATATAACGCAATACGTTATAACGTCATACCATATAACCTATTACGTTATAACGTCATTCCATATAACGTAATACGTTATAACGTCATACCTTATAACCTATTACGTTCTAACGTCACCCCATATAACGTAATACGTTATAACGTCATTCCATATAACGTAATACGTTATAACGTCATATCTTATAACGTAATACGTTATAACGACTCACCATATAACCTATTACGTTATAACGCCATCCCATATAACGCAATAAGTTATAATGTCGTCCCATATAACGCAATACGTTATAACGGCATACCATATAACGCAATACGTTATAACGTAGTCCCATATAACGTAATACGTTATAACGTCACACCATATAACCTATTACGTTATAACGCCATCCCATATAACGCAATAAGTTATAACGTCGTCCCATATAACGTAATACGTTATAACGTCATATCATATAAGGTAATAAAGTTATAACGTCATACCATATAACGAAATACGTTATAACGT
This sequence comes from Bombus huntii, assembly GCF_024542735.1. Classification (NCBI taxonomy): domain Eukaryota; kingdom Metazoa; phylum Arthropoda; class Insecta; order Hymenoptera; family Apidae; genus Bombus; species Bombus huntii. The sequence goes on along the minus strand of NC_066246.1, from coordinate 17,442,996 downwards.
CATACCATATAACGTAATACGTTATAACGTCATACCATATAACGTCATACCATATAACGAAATACGTTATAACGTCGTCCCATATAACGTAATACGTTATAACGTCACACCATATAACCTATTACGTTATAACGCCATCCCATATAACGCAATAAGTTATAACGTCGTCCCATATAACGTAATACGTTATAACGTCGTCCCATATAACGTAATACGTTATAACGTCATTCCATATAACGTAATACGTTATAACGTCACACCATATAACCTATTACGTTATAACGCCATCCCATATTACGCAATAAGTTATAACGTCGTCCCATATAACGTAATACGTCATTACGTCATACCATATAACGAAATACGTTTTAACGTCATACCATATGATGTAATACGTTATGACGTCATACCATATAACGAAATACGTTATAACGTCGTCCCATATAACGTAACACGTTGTAACGTCTTACCATATAACCTATTACGTTATAAAGTCATAGCATATATCGTAATACGCTATAACGTCATCCCATTTAACGGAATACGTTATAACGTCGTCCCATATAACGTAATACGTTATAACGTCGTCCCATATAACGTAATACGTTATAACGTCATTCCATATAACGTAATATCATATAACGAAATACGTTATAACGTCGTCCCATATAACGTAATACGTTATAACGTCACACCATATAACCTATTACGTTATAACGCCATCCCATATAACGCAATAAGTTATAACGTCGCCCCATATAACGTAATACGTTATAACGTCATACCATATAACGAAATACGTTATAACGTCGTCCCATATAACGTAACACGTTGTAACGTCTTACCATATAACCTATTACGTTATAAAGTCATAGCATATATCGTAATACGTTATAACGTCATCCCATATAACGGAATACGTTATAACGTCATACCATATAACGTAATAAGTTATAACGTCGTCCCATATAACGCAATACGTTATAACGGCATACCATATAACGCAATACGTTATAACGTCGTCCCATGTAACGTAATACGTTATAACATCATCCCATATAACGGAATACGTTATAACGTCATACCATATAACGAAATACGTTATAACGTCATTCCATATAACGTAATACGTTATAACGTCATACTATATAACGAAATACGTTATAACGTCATTCCATATAACGTAATACGTTATAACGTCACACCATATAACCTATTACGTTATAACGCCATCCCATATAACGCAATAAGTTATAACGTCGTCCCATATAACGAAATACGTTATATCGTCGTCCCATATAACGTAACACGTTGTAACGTCTTACCATATAACCTATTACGTTATAACGTCATACCATATAACGCAATACGTTATAACGTCATCCCATATAACGGAATACGTTATAACGTCGTCCCATATAACCTATTACGTTATAACGTCATTCCATATAACGTAATACGTTATAACGTCATACCTTATAACGAAATACGTTATAACGTCACACCATATAACCTATTACGTTATAGCGCCATCCCATATAACGCAATAAGTTATAACGTCATATCTTATAACGTAATACGTTATAACGACTCACCATATAACCTATTACGTTATAACGCCATCCCATATAACGCAATAAGTTATAATGTCGTCCCATATAACGCAATACGTTATAACGGCATACCATATAACGCAATACGTTATAACGTAGTCCCATATAACGTAATACGTTATAACGTCACACCATATAACCTATTACGTTATAACGCCATCCCATATAACGCAATAAGTTATAACGTCGTCCCATATAACGTAATACGTTATAACGTCATATCATATAAGGTAATAAAGTTATAACGTCATACCATATAACGAAATACGTTATAACGTCATACCATATAACGTAATACGTTATAACGTCATACCATATAACGTCATACCATATAACGAAATACGTTATAACGTCGTCCCATATAACGTAATACGTTATAACGTCACACCATATAACCTATTACGTTATAACGCCATCCCATATAACGCAATAAGTTATAACGTCGTCCCATATAACGTAATACGTTATAACGTCGTCCCATATAACGTAATACGTTATAACGTCATTCCATATAACGTAATACGTTATAACGTCACACCATATAACCTATTACGTTATAACGCCATCCCATATTACGCAATAAGTTATAACGTCGTCCCATATAACGTAATACGTCATTACGTCATACCATATAACGAAATACGTTTTAACGTCATACCATATGATGTAATACGTTATGACGTCATACCATATAACGAAATACGTTATAACGTCGTCCCATATAACGTAACACGTTGTAACGTCTTACCATATAACCTATTACGTTATAAAGTCATAGCATATATCGTAATACGCTATAACGTCATCCCATTTAACGGAATACGTTATAACGTCATACCATATAACGTAATAAGTTATAACGTCGTCCCATATAACGCAATACGTTATAACGGCATACCATATAACGCAATACGTTATAACGTCGTCCCATGTAACGTAATACGTTATAACGTCATCCCATATAACGGAATACGTTATAACGTCACACCATATAACCTATTACGTTATAACGCCATCCCATATAACGCAATAAGTTATAACGTCGTCCCATATAACGTAATACGTTATAACGTCGTCCCATATAACGTAATACGTTATAACGTCATTCCATATAACGTAATACCATATAACGAAATACGTTATAACGTCGTCCCATATAACGTAATACGTTATAACGTCACACCATATAACCTATTACGTTATAACGCCATCCCATATAACGCAATAAGTTATAACGTCGCGCCATATAACGTAACACGTTGTAACGTCTTACCATATAACCTATTACGTTATAAAGTCATAGCATATATCGTAATACGCTATAACGTCATCCCATATAACGGAATACGTTATAACGTCGTCCCATAGAACGTAATACGTTATAACGTCATATCATATAACGTAATACGTTATAACGTCATACCTTATAACGAAATACGTTATAACGTCACACCATATAACCTATTACGTTATAGCGCCATCCCATATAACGCAATAAGTTATAACGTCGTCCCATATAACGTAATACGTTATAACGTCATATCATATAAGGTAATACGTTATAACGTCATACCATATAACGAAATACGTTATAACGTCATACCATATAACGTAATACGTTATAACGTCATACCATATAACGTCATACCATATAACGAAATACGTTATAACGTCGTCCCATATAACGTAATACGTTATAACGTCACACCATATAACCTATTACGTTATAACGCCATCCCATATAACGCAATAAGTTATAACGTCGTCCCATATAACGTAATACGTTATAACGTCGTCCCATATAACGTAATACGTTATAACGTCATTCCATATAACGTAATACGTTATAACGTCTCACCATATAACCTATTACGTTATAACGCCATCCCATATTACGCAATAAGTTATAACGTCGTCCCATATAACGTAATACGTCATTACGTCATACCATATAACGAAATACGTTTTAACGTCATACCATATGATGTAATACGTTATAACGTCATACCATATAACGTAATACGTTATAACGTCATACCATATAACGAAATACGTTATAACGTCGTCCCATATAACGTAACACGTTGTAACGTCTTACCATATAACCTATTACGTTATAAAGTCATAGCATATATCGTAATACGCTATAACGTCATCCCATATAACGGAATACGTTATAACGTCATACCACATAACGTAATAAGTTATAACGTCGTCCCATATAACGCAATACGTTATAACGGCATACCATATAACGCAATACGTTATAACGTCGTCCCATGTAACGTAATACGTTATAACGTCATCCCATATAACGGAATACGTTATAACGTCACACCATATAACCTATTACGTTATAACGCCATCCCGTATAACGCAATAAGTTATAACGTCGTCTCATATAACGTAATACGTTATAACGCCATCCCATATAACGCAATAAGTTATAACGTCGTCCCATATAACGTAATACGTTATAACGTCATATCATATAACGTAATACGTTATAACGTCACACCATATAACCTATTACGTTATAACGCCATCCCATATTACGCAATAAGTTATAACGTCGTCCCATATAACGTAATACGTTATAACGTCATACCATATAACGAAATACGTTTTAACGTCATACCATATGATGTAATACGTTATGACGTCATACCATATAACCTATTACGTTATAACGTCATTCCATATAACGTAATACGTTATAACGCCATACCTTATAACCTATTACGTTCTAACGTCACCCCATATAACGTAATACGTTATAACGTCATTCCATATAACGTAATACGTTATAACGTCACACCATATAACCTATTACGTTATAACGCCATCCCATATAACGCAATAAGTTATAACGTCGTCCCATATAACGTAATACGTTATAACGTCATATCATATAACGTAATACGTTATAACGTCATACCATATAACGAAATACGTTATAACGTCATACCATATAACGTAGTACGTTATAACGTCATACCATATAACGAAATACGTTATAACGTCGTCCCATATAACGTAACACGTTGTAACGTCTTACCATATAACCTATTACGTTATAAAGTCATAGCATATATCGTAATACGTTATAACGTCATCCCATATAACGGAATACGTTATAACGTCATACCATATAACGTAATAAGTTATAACGTCGTCCCATATAACGCAATACGTTATAACGGCATACCATATAACGCAATACGTTATAACGTCGTCCCATGTAACGTAATACGTTATAACGTCATCCCATATAACGGAATACGTTATAAAGTCATAGCATATATCGTAATACGTTATAACGTCATCCCATATAACGCAATACGTTATAACGGCATACCATATAACGCAATACGTTATAACGTCGTCCCATGTAACGTAATACGTTATAACGTCATCCCATATAACGGAATACGTTATAACGTCATACCATATAACGAAATACGTTATAACGTCATTCCATATAACGTAATACGTTATAACGTCGTCCCATATAACGTAACACGTTGTAACGTCTTACCATATAACCTACTACGTTATAAAGTCATAGCATATATCGTAATACGCTATAACGTCATCCCATATAACGGAATACGTTATAACGTCATACCACATAACGTAATAAGTTATAACGTCGTCCCATATAACGCAATACGTTATAACGGCATACCATATAACGCAATACGTTATAACGTCGTCCCATGTAACGTAATACGTTATAACGTCATCCCATATAACGGAATACGTTATAACGTCACACCATATAACCTATTACGTTATAACGCCATCCCGTATAACGCAATAAGTTATAACGTCGTCTCATATAACGTAATACGTTATAACGCCATCCCATATAACGCAATAAGTTATAACGTCGTCCCATATAACGTAATACGTTATAACGTCATATCATATAACGTAATACGTTATAACGTCACACCATATAACCTATTACGTTATAACGCCATCCCATATTACGCAATAAGTTATAACGTCGTCCCATATAACGTAATACGTTATAACGTCATACCATATAACGAAATACGTTTTAACGTCATACCATATGATGTAATACGTTATGACGTCATACCATATAACCTATTACGTTATAATGTCATTCCATATAACGTAATACGTTATAACGCCATACCTTATAACCTATTACGTTATAACGTCACACCATATAACCTATTACGTTATAACGCCATCCCATATTACGCAATAAGTTATAACGTCGTCCCATATAACGTAATACGTCATTACGTCATACCATATAACGAAATACGTTTTAACGTCATACCATATGATGTAATACGTTATGACGTCATACCATATAACGAAATACGTTATAACGTCGTCCCATATAACGTAACACGTTGTAACGTCTTACCATATAACCTATTACGTTATAAAGTCATAGCATATATCGTAATACGCTATAACGTCATCCCATTTAACGGAATACGTTATAACGTCATACCATATAACGTAATAAGTTATAACGTCGTCCCATATAACGCAATACGTTATAACGGCATACCATATAACGCAATACGTTATAACGTCGTCCCATGTAACGTAATACGTTATAACGTCATCCCATATAACGGAATACGTTATAACGTCATACCATATAACGAAATACGTTATAACGTCATTCCATATAACGTAATACGTTATAACGTCGTCCCATATAACGTAACACGTTGTAACGTCTTACCATATAACCTACTACGTTATAAAGTCATAGCATATATCGTAATACGCTATAACGTCATCCCATATAACGGAATACGTTATAACGTCATACCACATAACGTAATAAGTTATAACGTCGTCCCATATAACGCAATACGTTATAACGGCATACCATATAACGCAATACGTTATAACGTCGTCCCATGTAACGTAATACGTTATAACGTCATCCCATATAACGGAATACGTTATAACGTCACACCATATAACCTATTACGTTATAACGCCATCCCGTATAACGCAATAAGTTATAACGTCGTCTCATATAACGTAATACGTTATAACGCCATCCCATATAACGCAATAAGTTATAACGTCGTCCCATATAACGTAATACGTTATAACGTCATATCATATAACGTAATACGTTATAACGTCACACCATATAACCTATTACGTTATAACGCCATCCCATATTACGCAATAAGTTATAACGTCGTCCCATATAACGTAATACGTTATAACGTCATACCATATAACGAAATACGTTTTAACGTCATACCATATGATGTAATACGTTATGACGTCATACCATATAACCTATTACGTTATAATGTCATTCCATATAACGTAATACGTTATAACGCCATACCTTATAACCTATTACGTTATAACGTCACACCATATAACCTATTACGTTATAACGCCATCCCATATTACGCAATAAGTTATAACGTCGTCCCATATAACGTAATACGTCATTACGTCATACCATATAACGAAATACGTTTTAACGTCATACCATATGATGTAATACGTTATGACGTCATACCATATAACGAAATACGTTATAACGTCGTCCCATATAACGTAACACGTTGTAACGTCTTACCATATAACCTATTACGTTATAAAGTCATAGCATATATCGTAATACGCTATAACGTCATCCCATTTAACGGAATACGTTATAACGTCATACCATATAACGTAATAAGTTATAACGTCGTCCCATATAACGCAATACGTTATAACGGCATACCATATAACGCAATACGTTATAACGTCGTCCCATGTAACGTAATACGTTATAACGTCATCCCATATAACGGAATACGTTATAACGTCACACCATATAACCTATTACGTTATAACGCCATCCCATATAACGCAATAAGTTATAACGTCGTCCCATATAACGTAATACGTTATAACGTCGTCCCATATAACGTAATACGTTATAACGTCATTCCATATAACGTAATACCATATAACGAAATACGTTATAACGTCGTCCCATATAACGTAATACGTTATAACGTCACACCATATAACCTATTACGTTATAACGCCATCCCATATAACGCAATAAGTTATAACGTCGCCCCATATAACGTAATACGTTATAACGTCATACCATATAACGAAATACGTTATAACGTCGTCCCATATAACGTAACACGTTGTAACGTCTTACCATATAACCTATTACGTTATAAAGTCATAGCATATATCGTAATACGTTATAACGTCATCCCATATAACGGAATACGTTATAACGTCATACCATATAACGTAATAAGTTATAACGTCGTCCCATATAACGCAATACGTTATAACGGCATACCATATAACGCAATACGTTATAACGTCGTCCCATGTAACGTAATACGTTATAACATCATCCCATATAACGGAATACGTTATAACGTCATACCATATAACGAAATACGTTATAACGTCATTCCATATAACGTAATACGTTATAACGTCATACTATATAACGAAATACGTTATAACGTCATTCCATATAACGTAATACGTTATAACGTCACACCATATAACCTATTACGTTATAACGCCATCCCATATAACGCAATAAGTTATAACGTCGTCCCATATAACGGAATACGTTATAACGTCGTCCCATATAACGTAATACGTTATAACGTCATATCATATAACGTAATACGTTATAACGTCATACCTTATAACGAAATACGTTATAACGTCACACCATATAACCTATTACGTTATAGCGCCATCCCATATAACGCAATAAGTTATAACGTCGTCCCATATAACGTAATACGTTATAACGTCATATCATATAAGGTAATACGTTATAACGTCATACCATATAACGAAATACGTTATAACGTCATACCATATAACGTAATACGTTATAACGTCATACCATATAACGAAATACGTTATAACGTCGTCCCATATAACGTAACACGTTGTAACGTCTTACCATATAACCTATTACGTTATAAAGTCATAGCATATATCGTAATACGTTATAACGTCATCCCATATAACGGAATACGTTATAACGTCATAACATATAACGTAATAAGTTATAACGTCGTCCCATATAACGCAATACGTTATAACGGCATACCATATAACGCAATACGTTATAACGTCGTCCCATGTAACGTAATACGTTATAACGTCATCCCATATAACGGAATACGTTATAAAGTCATAGCATATATCGTAATACGTTATAACGTCATCCCATATAACGCAATACGTTATAACGGCATACCATATAACGCAATACGTTATAACGTCGTCCCATGTAACGTAATACGTTATAACGTCATCCCATATAACGGAATACGTTATAACGTCATACCATATAACGAAATACGTTATAACGTCATTCCATATAACGTAATACGTTATAACGTCGTCCCATATAACGTAACACGTTGTAACGTCTTACCATATAACCTACTACGTTATAAAGTCATAGCATATATCGTAATACGCTATAACGTCATCCCATATAACGGAATACGTTATAACGTCATACCACATAACGTAATAAGTTATAACGTCGTCCCATATAACGCAATACGTTATAACGGCATACCATATAACGCAATACGTTATAACGTCGTCCCATGTAACGTAATACGTTATAACGTCATCCCATATAACGGAATACGTTATAACGTCACACCATATAACCTATTACGTTATAACGCCATCCCGTATAACGCAATAAGTTATAACGTCGTCTCATATAACGTAATACGTTATAACGCCATCCCATATAACGCAATAAGTTATAACGTCGTCCCATATAACGTAATACGTTATAACGTCATATCATATAACGTAATACGTTATAACGTCACACCATATAACCTATTACGTTATAACGCCATCCCATATTACGCAATAAGTTATAACGTCGTCCCATATAACGTAATACGTTATAACGTCATACCATATAACGAAATACGTTTTAACGTCATACCATATGATGTAATACGTTATGACGTCATACCATATAACCTATTACGTTATAATGTCATTCCATATAACGTAATACGTTATAACGCCATACCTTATAACCTATTACGTTCTAACGTCACCCCATATAACGTAATACGTTATAACGTCATTCCATATAACGTAATACGTTATAACGTCACACCATATAACCTATTACGTTATAACGCCATCCCATATAACGCAATAAGTTATAACGTCGTCCCATATAACGTAATAAGTTATAACGTCATATCATATAACGTAATACGTTATAACGTCATACCATATAACGAAATACGTTATAACGTCATACCATATAACGTAATACGTTATAACGTCATACCATATAACGAAATACGTTATAACGTCGTCCCATATAACGTAACACGTTGTAACGTCTTACCATATAACCTATTACGTTATAAAGTCATAGCATATATCGTAATACGTTATAACGTCATCCCATATAACGGAATACGTTATAACGTCATACCATATAACGTAATAAGTTATAACGTCGTCCCATATAACGCAATACGTTATAACGGCATACCATATAACGCAATACGTTATAACGTCGTCCCATGTAACGTAATACGTTATAACGTCATCCCATATAACGGAATACGTTATAAAGTCATAGCATATATCGTAATACGTTATAACGTCATCCCATATAACGCAATACGTTATAACGGCATACCATATAACGCAATACGTTATAACGTCGTCCCATGTAACGTAATACGTTATAACGTCATCCCATATAACGGAATACGTTATAACGTCATACCATATAACGAAATACGTTATAACGTCATTCCATATAACGTAATACGTTATAACGTCATACCATATAACGTCATACCATATAACGAAATACGTTATAACGTCGTCCCATATAACGTAATACGTTATAACGTCACACCATATAACCTATTACGTTATAACGCCATCCCATATAACGCAATAAGTTATAACGTCGTCCCATATAACGTAATACGTTATAACGTCGTCCCATATAACGTAATACGTTATAACGTCATTCCATATAACGTAATACGTTATAACGTCTCACCATATAACCTATTACGTTATAACGCCATCCCATATTACGCAATAAGTTATAACGTCGTCCCATATAACGTAATACGTCATTACGTCATACCATATAACGAAATACGTTTTAACGTCATACCATATGATGTAATACGTTATAACGTCATACCATATAACGTAATACGTTATAACGTCATACCATATAACGAAATACGTTATAACGTCGTCCCATATAACGTAACACGTTGTAACGTCTTACCATATAACCTATTACGTTATAAAGTCATAGCATATATCGTAATACGCTATAACGTCATCCCATATAACGGAATACGTTATAACGTCATACCACATAACGTAATAAGTTATAACGTCGTCCCATATAACGCAATACGTTATAACGGCATACCATATAACGCAATACGTTATAACGTCGTCCCATGTAACGTAATACGTTATAACGTCATCCCATATAACGGAATACGTTATAACGTCACACCATATAACCTATTACGTTATAACGCCATCCCGTATAACGCAATAAGTTATAACGTCGTCTCATATAACGTAATACGTTATAACGCCATCCCATATAACGCAATAAGTTATAACGTCGTCCCATATAACGTAATACGTTATAACGTCATATCATATAACGTAATACGTTATAACGTCACACCATATAACCTATTACGTTATAACGCCATCCCATATTACGCAATAAGTTATAACGTCGTCCCATATAACGTAATACGTTATAACGTCATACCATATAACGAAATACGTTTTAACGTCATACCATATGATGTAATACGTTATGACGTCATACCATATAACCTATTACGTTATAACGTCATTCCATATAACGTAATACGTTATAACGCCATACCTTATAACCTATTACGTTCTAACGTCACCCCATATAACGTAATACGTTATAACGTCATTCCATATAACGTAATACGTTATAACGTCACACCATATAACCTATTACGTTATAACGCCATCCCATATAACGCAATAAGTTATAACGTCGTCCCATATAACGTAATACGTTATAACGTCATATCATATAACGTAATACGTTATAACGTCATACCATATAACGAAATACGTTATAACGTCATACCATATAACGTAATACGTTATAACGTCATACCATATAACGAAATACGTTATAACGTCGTCCCATATAACGTAACACGTTGTAACGTCTTACCATATAACCTATTACGTTATAAAGTCATAGCATATATCGTAATACGTTATAACGTCATCCCATATAACGGAATACGTTATAACGTCATACCATATAACGTAATAAGTTATAACGTCGTCCCATATAACGCAATACGTTATAACGGCATACCATATAACGCAATACGTTATAACGTCGTCCCATGTAACGTAATACGTTATAACGTCATCCCATATAACGGAATACGTTATAAAGTCATAGCATATATCGTAATACGTTATAACGTCATCCCATATAACGCAATACGTTATAACGGCATACCATATAACGCAATACGTTATAACGTCGTCCCATGTAACGTAATACGTTATAACGTCATCCCATATAACGGAATACGTTATAACGTCATACCATATAACGAAATACGTTATAACGTCATTCCATATAACGTAATACGTTATAACGTCGTCCCATATAACGTAACACGTTGTAACGTCTTACCATATAACCTACTACGTTATAAAGTCATAGCATATATCGTAATACGCTATAACGTCATCCCATATAACGGAATACGTTATAACGTCATACCACATAACGTAATAAGTTATAACGTCGTCCCATATAACGCAATACGTTATAACGGCATACCATATAACGCAATACGTTATAACGTCGTCCCATGTAACGTAATACGTTATAACGTCATCCCATATAACGGAATACGTTATAACGTCACACCATATAACCTATTACGTTATAACGCCATCCCGTATAACGCAATAAGTTATAACGTCGTCTCATATAACGTAATACGTTATAACGCCATCCCATATAACGCAATAAGTTATAACGTCGTCCCATATAACGTAATACGTTATAACGTCATATCATATAACGTAATACGTTATAACGTCACACCATATAACCTATTACGTTATAACGCCATCCCATATTACGCAATAAGTTATAACGTCGTCCCATATAACGTAATACGTTATAACGTCATACCATATAACGAAATACGTTTTAACGTCATACCATATGATGTAATACGTTATGACGTCATACCATATAACCTATTACGTTATAATGTCATTCCATATAACGTAATACGTTATAACGCCATACCTTATAACCTATTACGTTCTAACGTCACCCCATATAACGTAATACGTTATAACGTCATTCCATATAACGTAATACGTTATAACGTCACACCATATAACCTATTACGTTATAACGCCATCCCATATAACGCAATAAGTTATAACGTCGTCCCATATAACGTAATAAGTTATAACGTCATATCATATAACGTAATACGTTATAACGTCATACCATATAACGAAATACGTTATAACGTCATACCATATAACGTAATACGTTATAACGTCATACCATATAACGAAATACGTTATAACGTCATTCCATATGGCCTATTACGTTATAACGTCATTCCATATATCGTAATACGTTATAACGTCATCCCATATAACGGAATACGTTATAACGTCATACCATATAACGTAATAAGTTATAACGTCGTCCCATATAACGCAATACGTTATAACGGCATACCATATAACGCAATACGTTATAACGTCGTCCCATGTAACGTAATACGTTATAACGTCATCCCATATAACGGAATACGTTATAAAGTCATAGCATATATCGTAATACGTTATAACGTCATCCCATATAACGCAATACGTTATAACGGCATACCATATAACGCAATACGTTATAACGTCGTCCCATGTAACGTAATACGTTATAACGTCATCCCATATAACGGAATACGTTATAACGTCATACCATATAACGAAATACGTTATAACGTCATTCCATATAACGTAATACGTTATAACGTCGTCCCATATAACGTAACACGTTGTAACGTCTTACCATATAACCTATTACGTTATAAAGTCATAGCATATATCGTAATACGCTATAACGTCATCCCATATAACGGAATACGTTATAACGTCATACCACATAACGTAATAAGTTATAACGTCGTCCCATATAACGCAATACGTTATAACGGCATACCATATAACGCAATACGTTATAACGTCGTCCCATGTAACGTAATACGTTATAACGTCATCCCATATAACGGAATACGTTATAACGTCACACCATATAACCTATTACGTTATAACGCCATCCCGTATAACGCAATAAGTTATAACGTCGTCTCATATAACGTAATACGTTATAACGCCATCCCATATAACGCAATAAGTTATAACGTCGTCCCATATAACGTAATACGTTATAACGTCATATCATATAACGTAATACGTTATAACGTCACACCATATAACCTATTACGTTATAACGCCATCCCATATTACGCAATAAGTTATAACGTCGTCCCATATAACGTAATACGTTATAACGTCATACCATATAACGAAATACGTTTTAACGTCATACCATATGATGTAATACGTTATGACGTCATACCATATAACCTATTACGTTATAATGTCATTCCATATAACGTAATACGTTATAACGCCATACCTTATAACCTATTACGTTCTAACGTCACCCCATATAACGTAATACGTTATAACGTCATTCCATATAACGTAATACGTTATAACGTCACACCATATAACCTATTACGTTATAACGCCATCCCATATAACGCAATAAGTTATAACGTCGTCCCATATAACGTAATAAGTTATAACGTCATATCATATAACGTAATACGTTATAACGTCATACCATATAACGAAGTACGTTATAACGTCATACCATATAACGTAATACGTTATAACGTCATACCATATAACGAAATACGTTATAACGTCGTCCCATATAACGTAACACGTTGTAACGTCTTACCATATAACCTATTACGTTATAAAGTCATAGCATATATCGTAATACGTTATAACGTCATCCCATATAACGGAATACGTTATAACGTCATACCATATAACGTAATAAGTTATAACGTCGTCCCATATAACGCAATACGTTATAACGGCATACCATATAACGCAATACGTTATAACGTCGTCCCATGTAACGTAATACGTTATAACGTCATCCCATATAACGGAATACGTTATAAAGTCATAGCATATATCGTAATACGTTATAACGTCATCCCATATAACGCAATACGTTATAACGGCATACCATATAACGCAATACGTTATAACGTCGTCCCATGTAACGTAATACGTTATAACGTCATCCCATATAACGGAATACGTTATAACGTCATACCATATAACGAAATACGTTATAACGTCATTCCATATAACGTAATAAGTTATAACGTCATACTATATAACGAAATACGTTATAACGTCATTCCATATAACGTAATACGTTATAACGTCATACCATATAACGAAATACGTTATAACGTCGTCCCATATAACGCAATACGTTATAAAGTCATGCCATATAAAGTATTACGTTACAACGTTAAAACATATAACGTAATACGTTATATCGTCATATCATATAACGTAATACGTTATAACGTCATACCATATAACGCAATACGTTATAACGTCATACCATATAACCTATTACGGTATAACGTTATCCGATATAACGTAATACGTTATAACGTCATCCCATATAATTTATTACGTTACAACGTTAAAACATATAACGTAATACGTTATATCGTCATACCTTATAACCTATTACGTTATAAAGTCATAGCATATATCGTAATACGTTATAACGTCATCCCATATAACGGAATACGTTATAACGTCATACCATATAACGAAATACGTTATAACGTCATACCTCATAACCTATTACGTTATAACGCCATCCCATATAACGCAATAAGTTATAACGTCGTCCCATATAACGTAATACGTTATAACGTCATATCATATAACGTAATACGTTACAACGTCATACCATATAACGAAATACGTTATAACGTCATACCATATAACGTAATACGTTATAACGTCATACCATATAACGAAATACGTTATAACGTCGTCCCATATAACGTAACACGTTGTAACGTCTTACCATATAACCTATTACGTTATAAAGTCATAGCATATATCGTAATACGTTATAACGTCATCCCACATAACGCAATACGTTATAACGTCATACCATATAACGTAATAAGTTATAACGTCGTCCCATATAACGCAATACGTTATAACGGCATACCATATAACGTAATACGTTATAACGTCATACCATATAACGAAATACGTTATAACGTCGTCCCATATAACGTAATACGTTGTAACGTCTTACCATATAACCTATTACGTTATAAAGTCATAGCATATATCGTAATACGTTATAACGTCATCCCATATAACGGAATACGTTATAACGTCATCCCATATAACGAAATACGTTATAACGTCATACCATACAACGTAATATGTTATGACGTCATACCATATAACCTATTACGTTATAACGCCATCCCATATAACGAAATACGTTATAACGTCATACCATATAACGTAATACGTTATGACGTCATACCATATAACCTATTACGTTATACCGTCATTCCATATAACGTAATACGTTATAACGTCATACCTTATAACCTATTACTTTCTAACGTCACCCCATATAACGTAATACGTTATAACGTCATTCCATATAACGTAATACGTTATAACGTCATATCTTATAACGTAATACGTTATAACGTCATACCATATAACGAAATACGTTATAACGTCATTCCATATAACGTAATACGTTATAACGTCATACCATATAACGAAATACGTTATAACGTCGTCCCATATAACGTAAAACGTTATAACGTCTTACCATATAACCTATTACGTTATAACGCCATCCCATATAACGAAATACGTTATAACGTCATACCATATAACGTAATACGTTATGACGTCATACCATATAACCTATTACGTTATACCGTCATTCCATATAACGTAATATGTTATAACGTCATACCTTATAACCTATTACTTTCTAACGTCACCCCATATAACGTAATACGTTATAACGTCATTCCATATAACGTAATACGTTATAACGTCATTCCATATAACGTAATACGTTATAACGTCACACCATATAACCTATTACGTTATAACGCCATCCCATATAACGAAATACGTTATAACGTCATACCATATAACGTAATACGTTATGACGTCATACCATATAACCTATTACGTTATACCGTCATTCCATATAACGTAATACGTTATAACGTCATACCTTATAACCTATTACTTTCTAACGTCACCCCATATAACGTAATACGTTATAACGTCATTCCATATAACGTAATACGTTATAACGTCATATCTTATAACGTAATACGTTATAACGTCATACCATATAACGAAATACGTTATAACGTCATTCCATATAACGTAATACGTTATAACGTCATACCATATAACGAAATACGTTATAACGTCGTCCCATATAACGTAAAACGTTATAACGTCTTACCATATAACCTATTACGTTATAAAGTCATAGCATATATCGTAATACGTTATAACGTCATCCCATATAATGGAATACGTTATAACGTCATACCATATAAAGTAATAAGTTATAACGTCATACCATATAACGAAATACGTTATAACGTCATTCCATATAACGTAATACGTTATAACGTCACACCATATAACCTATTACGTTATAACGTCATCCCACATAAAGAAAGACGTTATAACGTCGTCCCATATAACGTAATACGTTATAACGTCATACCATATAACGAAATACGTTATAACGTCATTCCATATAACGTAATACGTTATAACGTCATACCATATAACGAAATACGTTATAACGTCATACCATATAACGAAATACGTTATAACGTCGTCCCATATAACGCAATACGTTATAACGTCATACCATACAACGTAATACGTTATGACGTCATACCATATAACCTATTACGTTCTAACGTCATCCCATAAAAAGTAATACGTTATAACGTCATCCCATATAACATAATACGTTATAACGTCATACCATATAACGTAATACGTTATAACGTCATGCCATATATCGAAATACGTTATAACGTCGTCCCATATAACGCAATACGTTATAACGTCATCCCATATAACATAATACGTTATAACGACATCCCATATAACGAAATACGTTATAAAGTCATCCCATATAACCTATTACGTTATAACGTCGTCCCATATAACGTAATGCGTTATAACGTAATACCATATAACCTATTACGTTATAAAGTCATAGCATATATCGTAATACGTTATAAAGTCGTCCCATATAACGTAATACGTTATAACGTCATCCCATATAACATAATACGTTATAACGTCATACCATATAACGTAATACGTTATAACGTCATACCATATATCGAAATACGTTATAACGTCATCCCATATAACGAAATACGTTATAACGTCATACCATATACCGCAATACGTTATAACATCATACCATATAACGCAATACGTTATAACGGCATACCATATAACGCAATAAGTTATAGCGTCATACCATATAACGAAATACGTTGTAACGTCATAGCATTTAACGTAATACGTTATAAAGTCATACCATATAAAGTATTACGTTACAACGTTAAAACATATAACGTAATACGTTATATCGTCATATCATATAACGTAATACCTTATAACGTCATACCATATAACGCAATACGTTATAACTTCATACCGTATAACGTAATACGTTATAACGTCATACCATATAACGTAATACGTTATAACGTCATACCATATAACCTCTTACGTTATAACGTTATCCGATATAACGTAATACGTTATAACGTCACCCATATAATTTATTACTTTACAACGTTAAAACATATAACGTAATAAGTTATATCGTCATAGCATATAATATAATACGTTATAACGTCATAGCATATAACGTAATACGTTGTAACGTCAAACCATATAACGCAATACGTTATAACGTCATACCATATAACGTAATACGTTATAACGTCACCCCATATAACATAATACGTTATAACGTCATCCCATATAACGAAATACGTTATAACGTCATTCCATATAACGCAATACGTTATAACGTCATATCTTATAACGTAATACGTTATAACGTCATACCATATAACGAAATACGTTATAACGTCATAACATATAGCGAAATACGTTCTAACGTCATACCATATAACGTAATACGTTATAACGTCATACCATATAACATAATACGTTATAACGACATCCCATATAACGAAATACGTTATAACGTCATCCCATATAACCTATCACGTTATAACGTCATCCCATATAACGTACTACGTTATAACGTCTTACCATATAACCTATTACGTTATAAAGTCATAGCATATATCGTAATACGTTATAACGTCATCCCATATAATGGAATACGTTATAACGTCATACCATATAAAGTAATAAGTTATAACGTCATACCATATAACGAAATACGTTATAACGTCATTCCATATAACGTAATACGTTATAACGTCACACCATATAACCTATTACGTTATAACGTCATCCCACATAAAGAAAGACGTTATAACGTCGTCCCATATAACGTAATACGTTATAACGTCATACCATATAACGAAATACGTTATAACGTCATTCCATATAACGTAATACGTTATAACGTCATCCCATATAACATAATACGTTATAACGTCATACCATATAACGTAATACGTTATAACGTCATACCATATATCGAAATACGTTATAACATCATACCATATAACGCAATACGTTATAACGGCATACCATATAACGCAATAAGTTATAGCGTCATACCATATAACGAAATACGTTATAACGTCATACCATATAACGAAATACGTTATAACGTCGTCCCATATAACGCAATACGTTATAACGTCATACCATACAACGTAATACGTTATGACGTCATACCATATAACCTATTACGTTCTAACGTCATCCCATATAAAGTAATACGTTATAACGGCATACCATATAACGCAATACGTTATAACGTCGTCCCATATAACGTAATACGTTATAACGTCATTCCATATAACGTAATACGTTATAACGTCACACCATATAACCTATTACGTTATAACGCCATCCCATATAACGCAATAAGTTATAACGTCGTCCCATATAACGTAATACGTTATAACGTCATATCATATAACGTAATACGTTGTAACGTCATACCATATAACGAAATACGTTATAACGTCATACCATATAACGTAGTACGTTATAACGTCATACCATATAACGAAATACGTTATAACGTCGTCCCATATAACGTAACACGTTGTAACGTCTTACCATATAACCTATTACGTTATAAAGTCATAGCATATATCGTAATACGTTATAACGTCATCCCATATAACGGAATACGTTATAACGTCATACCATATAACGTAATAAGTTATAACGTCGTCCCATATAACGCAATACGTTATAACGGCATACCATATAACGCAATACGTTATAACGTCGTCCCATGTAACGTAATACGTTATAACGTCATCCCATATAACGGAATACGTTATAACGTCACACCATATAACCTATTACGTTATAACGCCATCCCATATAACGCAATAAGTTATAACGTCGTCCCATATAACGTAATACGTTATAACGCCATCCCATATAACGCAATAAGTTATAACGTCGTCCCATATAACGAAATACGTTATAACGTCATTCCATATAACGTAATACGTTATAACGTCATACCATATAACGAAATACGTTATAACGTCGTCCCATATAACGTAAAACGTTATAACGTCTTACCATATAACCTATTACGTTATAACGCCATCCCATATAACGAAATACGTTATAACGTCATACCATATAACGTAATACGTTATGACGTCATACCATATAACCTATTACGTTATACCGTCATTCCATATAACGTAATACGTTATAACGTCACACCATATAACCTATTACGTTATAACGCCATCCCATATAACGAAATACGTTATAACGTCATACCATATAACGAAATACGTTATAACGTCGTCCCATATAACGTAAAACGTTATAACGTCTTACCATATAACCTATTACTTTCTAACGTCACCCCATATAACGTAATACGTTATAACGTCATTCCATATAACGTAATACGTTATAACGTCATTCCATATAACGTAATACGTTATAACGTCACACCATATAACCTATTACGTTATAACGCCATCCCATATAACGAAATACGTTATAACGTCATACCATATAACGTAATACGTTATGACGTCATACCATATAACCTATTACGTTATACCGTCATTCCATATAACGTAATACGTTATAACGTCATACCTTATAACCTATTACTTTCTAACGTCACCCCATATAACGTAATACGTTATAACGTCATTCCATATAACGTAATACGTTATAACGTCATATCTTATAACGTAATACGTTATAACGTCATACCATATAACGAAATACGTTATAACGTCATTCCATATAACGTAATACGTTATAACGTCATACCATATAACGAAATACGTTATAACGTCGTCCCATATAACGTAAAAGTTATAACGTCTTACCATATAACCTATTACGTTATAAAGTCATAGCATATATCGTAATACGTTATAACGTCATCCCATATAATGGAATACGTTATAACGTCATACCATATAAAGTAATAAGTTATAACGTCATACCATATAACGAAATACGTTATAACGTCATTCCATATAACGTAATACGTTATAACGTCACACCATATAACCTATTACGTTATAACGTCATCCCACATAAAGAAAGACGTTATAACGTCGTCCCATATAACGTAATACGTTATAACGTCATACCATATAACGAAATACGTTATAACGTCATTCCATATAACGTAATACGTTATAACGTCATACCATATAACGAAATACGTTATAACGTCATACCATATAACGAAATACGTTATAACGTCGTCCCATATAACGCAATACGTTATAACGTCATACCATACAACGTAATACGTTATGACGTCATACCATATAACCTATTACGTTCTAACGTCATCCCATATAAAGTAATACGTTATAACGTCATCCCATATAACATAATACGTTATAACGTCATACCATATAACGTAATACGTTATAACGTCATGCCATATATCGAAATACGTTATAACGTCGTCCCATATAACGCAATACGTTATAACGTCATCCCATATAACATAATACGTTATAACGACATCCCATATAACGAAATACGTTATAACGTCATCCCATATAACGAAATACGTTATAACGTCATACCATATACCGCAATACGTTATAACATCATACCATATAACGCAATACGTTATAACGGCATACCATATAACGCAATAAGTTATAGCGTCATACCATATAACGAAATACGTTATAACGTCATAGCATTTAACGTAATACGTTATAAAGTCATACCATATAAAGTATTACGTTACAACGTTAAAACATATAACGTAATACGTTATATCGTCATATCATATAACGTAATACCTTATAACGTCATACCATATAACGCAATACGTTATAACTTCATACCGTATAACGTAATACGTTATAACGTCATACCATATAACGTAATACGTTATAACGTCATACCATATAACCTCTTACGTTATAACGTTATCCGATATAACGTAATACGTTATAACGTCATCCCATATAATTTATTACTTTACAACGTTAAAACATATAACGTAATAAGTTATATCGTCATAGCATATAATATAATACGTTATAACGTCATAGCATATGACGTAATACGTTGTAACGTCAAACCATATAACGCAATACGTTATAACGTCATACCATATAACGTAATACGTTATAACGTCACCCCATATAACATAATACGTTATAACGTCATCCCATATAACGAAATACGTTATAACGTCATTCCATATAACGCAATACGTTATAACGTCATATCTTATAACGTAATACGTTATAACGTCATACCATATAACGAAATACGTTATAACGTCATAACATATAGCGAAATACGTTCTAACGTCATACCATATAACGTAATACGTTATAACGTCATACCATATAACATAATACGTTATAACGACATCCCATATAACGAAATACGTTATAACGTCATCCCATATAACCTATCACGTTATAACGTCATCCCATATAACGTACTACGTTATAACGTCTTACCATATAACCTATTACGTTATAAAGTCATAGCATATATCGTAATACGTTATAACGTCATCCCATATAATGGAATACGTTATAACGTCATACCATATAAAGTAATAAGTTATAACGTCATACCATATAACGAAATACGTTATAACGTCATTCCATATAACGTAATACGTTATAACGTCACACCATATAACCTATTACGTTATAACGTCATCCCACATAAAGAAAGACGTTATAACGTCGTCCCATATAACGTAATACGTTATAACGTCATACCATATAACGAAATACGTTATAACGTCATTCCATATAACGTAATACGTTATAACGTCATACCATATAACGAAATACGTTATAACGTCATACCATATGCCGCAATACGTTATAACATCATACCATATAACGCAATACGTTATAACGGCATACCATATAACGCAATAAGTTATAGCGTCATACCATATAACGAAATACGTTATAACGTCATACCATATAACGAAATACGTTATAACGTCGTCCCATATAACGCAATACGTTATAACGTCATACCATACAACGTAATACGTTATGACGTCATACCATATAACCTATTACGTTCTAACGTCATCCCATATAAAGTAATACGTTATAACGTCATCCCATATAACATAATACGTTATAACGTCATACCATATAACGTAATACGTTATAACGTCATTCCATATATCGAAATACGTTATAACGTCGTCCCATATAACGCAATACGTTATAACGTCATCCCATATAACATAATACGTTATAACGTCATACCATATAACGTAATACGTTATAACGTCATACCATATATCGAAATACGTTATAACGTCATCCCATATAACGAAATACGTTATAACGTCATACCATATACCGCAATACGTTATAACATCATACCATATAACGCAATACGTTATAACGGCATACCATATAACGCAATAAGTTATAGCGTCATACCATATAACGAAATACGTTATAACGTCATACCATATAACGAAATACGTTATAACGTCGTCCCATATAACGCAATACGTTATAACGTCATACCATACAACGTAATACGTTATGACGTCATACCATATAACCTATTACGTTCTAACGTCATCCCATCTAAAGTAATACGTTATAACGTCATCCCATATAACATAATACGTTATAACGTCATACCATATAACGTAATACGTTATAACGTCATTCCATATATCGAAATACGTTATAACGTCGTCCCATATAACGCAATACGTTATAACGTCATCCCATATAACATAATACGTTATAACGTCATACCATATAACGTAATACGTTATAACGTCATGCCATATATCGAAATACGTTATAACGTCATTCCATATATCGAAATACGTTATAACGTCGTCCCATATAACGCAATACGTTATAACGACATCCCATATAACGAAATACGTTATAAAGTCATCCCATATAACCTATTACGTTATAACGTCGTCCCATATAACGTAATGCGTTATAACGTAATACCATATAACCTATTACGTTATAAAGTCATAGCATATATCGTAATACGTTATAAAGTCGTCCCATATAACGTAATACGTTATAACGTCATCCCATATAACATAATACGTTATAACGTCATACCATATAACGTAATACGTTATAACGTCATACCATATATCGAAATACGTTATAACGTCATCCCATATAACGAAATACGTTATAACGTCATACCATATACCGCAATACGTTATAACATCATACCATATAACGCAATACGTTATAACGGCATACCATATAACGCAATAAGTTATAGCGTCATACCATATAACGAAATACGTTATAACGTCATAGCATTTAACGTAATACGTTATAAAGTCATACCATATAAAGTATTACGTTACAACGTTAAAACATATAACGTAATACGTTATATCGTCATATCATATAACGTAATACCTTATAACGTCATACCATATAACGCAATACGTTATAACTTCATACCGTATAACGTAATACGTTATAACGTCATACCATATAACGTAATACGTTATAACGTCATACCATATAACCTATTACGTTATAACGTTATCCGATATAACGTAATACGTTATAACGTCATCCCATATAATTTATTACGTTACAACGTTAAAACATATAACGTAATAAGTTATATCGTCATAGCATATAATATAATACGTTATAACGTCATAGCATATAACGTAATACGTTATAACGTCAAACCATATAACGCAATACGTTATAACGTCATACCATATAACGTAATACGTTATAACGTCACCCCATATAACATAATACGTTATAACGTCATCCCATATAACGAAATACGTTATAACGTCATTCCATATAACGCAATACGTTATAACGTCATATCTTATAACGTAATACGTTATAACGTCATACCATATAACGAAATACGTTATAACGTCATAACATATAGCGAAATACGTTCTAACGTCATACCATATAACGTAATACGTTATAACGTCATACCTTATAACCTATTACGTTCTAACGTCACCCCATATAACGTAATACGTTATAACGTCATTCCATATAACGTAATACGTTATAACGTCATATCTTATAACGTAATACGTTATAACGTCACACCATATAAGCTATTACGTTATAACGCCATCCCATATAACGCAATAAGTTATAACGTCGTCCCATATAACGCAATACGTTATAACGGCATACCATATAACGCAATACGTTATAACGTCGTCCCATATAACGTAATACGTTATAACGTCATTCCATATAACGTAATACGTTATAACGTCACACCATATAA
This sequence comes from Bombus huntii, assembly GCF_024542735.1. NCBI lineage: Eukaryota > Metazoa > Arthropoda > Insecta > Hymenoptera > Apidae > Bombus > Bombus huntii. The sequence goes on along the minus strand of NC_066246.1, from coordinate 17,417,110 downwards.
CCTATTACGTTATAACGCCATCCCATATAACGCAATAAGTTATAACGTCGTCCCATATAACGTAATACGTTATAACGTCATATCATATAACGTAATACGTTATAACGTCATACCATATAACGAAATACGTTATAACGTCATAGCATATAACGTAGTACGTTATAACGTCATACCATATAACGAAATACGTTATAACGTCGTCCCATATAACGTAACACGTTGTAACGTCTTACCATATAACCTATTACGTTATAAAGTCATAGCATATATCGTAATACGTTATAACGTCATCCCATATAACGGAGTACGTTATAACGTCATACCATATAACGTAATAAGTTATAACGTCGTCCCATATAACGCAATACGTTATAACGGCATACCATATAACGCAATACGTTATAACGTCGTCCCATGTAACGTAATACGTTATAACGTCATCCCATATAACGGAATACGTTATAACGTCACACCATATAACCTATTACGTTATAACGCCATCCCATATAACGCAATAAGTTATAACGTCGTCCCATATAACGTAATACGTTATAACGCCATCCCATATTACGCAATAAGTTATAACGTCGTCCCATATAACGTAATACGTTATAACGTCATACCATATAACGAAATACGTTTTAACGTCATACCATATGATGTAATACGTTATGACGTCATACCATATAACCTATTACGTTATTACGTCATTTCATATAACGTAATACGTTATAACGTCATTCCATATAACGTAATACGTTATAACGTCATATCTTATAACGTAATACGTTATAACGACTCACCATATAACCTATTACGTTATAACGCCATCCCATATAACGCAATAAGTTATAATGTCGTCCCATATAACGCAATACGTTATAACGGCATACCATATAACGCAATACGTTATAACGTCGTCCCATATAACGTAATACGTTATAACGTCACACCATATAACCTATTACGTTATTACGTCATTCCATATAACGTAATACGTTATAACGTCATTCCATATAACGTAATACGTTATAACGTCATATCTTATAACGTAATACGTTATAACGACTCACCATATAACCTATTACGGTATAACGTTATCCGATATAACGTAATACGTTATAACGTCATCCCATATAATTTATTACGTTACAACGTTAAAACATATAACGTAATACGTTATAACGTCATACCTTATAACCTATTACTTTCTAACGTCACCCCATATAACGTAATACGTTATAACGTCATTCCATATAACGTAATACGTTATAACGTCATATCTTATAACGTAATACGTTATAACGTCATACCATATAACGAAATACGTTATAACGTCATTCCATATAACGTAATACGTTATAACGCCATCCCATATAACGCAATAAGTTATAACGTCGTCCCATATAACGTAATACGTTATAACGTCGTCCCATATAACGTAATACGTTATAACGTCATTCCATATAACGTAATACGTTATAACGTCACACCATATAACCTATTACGTTATAACGCCATCCCATATTACGCAATAAGTTATAACGTCGTCCCATATAACGTAATACGTCATTACGTCATACCATATAACGAAATACGTTTTAACGTCATACCATATGATGTAATACGTTATGACGTCATACCATATAACGAAATACGTTATAACGTCGTCCCATATAACGTAATACGTTGTAACGTCTTACCATATAACCTATTACGTTATAAAGTCATAGCATATATCGTAATACGTTATAACGTCATCCCATATAACGGAATACGCTATAACGTCATACCATATAACGTAATAAGTTATAACGTCATACCATATAACGAAATACGTTATAACGTCATTCCATATAACGTAATACGTTATAACGTCACACCATATAACCTATTACGTTATAACGTCATCCCACATAAAGAAAGACGTTATAACGTCGTCCCATATAACGTAATACGTTATAACGTCATACCATATAACGAAATACGTTATAACGTCATTCCATATAACGTAATACGTTATAACGTCATACCATATAACGAAATACGTTATAACGTCATACCATATAACGAAATACGTTATAACGTCATACCATATAACGTAATACGTCATAACGTCATACCATATAACGAAATACGTTATAACGTCGTCCCATATAACGCAATACGTTATAACGTCATACCATACAATGCAATACGTTATGACGTCATACCATATAACATATTACGTTATAACGTCATACCATATAACGTAATACGTTATAACGTCATACCTTATAACCTATTACGTTCTAACGTCATCCCATACAACGTAATACGTTATAACGTCACCCCATATAACATAATACGTTATAACGTCATCCCATATAACGAAATACGTTATAACGTCATTCCATATAACCTATTACGTTATAACGTCATAGCAAATAACGTAATACGTTATAACGTCATACCATATACCGCAATACGTTATAACGTCATACCATATAACGCAATACGTTATAACGGCATACCATATAACGCAATACGTTATAACGTCATACCATATAACCTATTACGTTATAACGTCATTCCATATAACGTAATACGTTATAACGTCATACCTTATAACCTATTACGTTCTAACGTCACCCCATATAACGTAATACGTTATAACGTCATTCCATATAACGTAATACGTTATAACGTCATATCTTATAACGTAATACGTTATAACGACTCACCATATAACCTACTACGTTATAACGCCATCCCATATAACGCAATAAGTTATAATGTCGTCCCATATAACGCAATACGTTATAACGGCATACCATATAACGCAATACGTTATAACGTCGTCCCATATAACGTAATACGTTATAACGTCACACCATATAACCTATTACGTTATAACGCCATCCCATATAACGCAATAAGTTATAACGTCGTCCCATATAACGTAATACGTTATAACGTCGTCCCATATAACGTAATACGTTATAACGTCATTCCATATAACGTAATACGTTATAACGTCACACCATATAACCTATTACGTTATAACGCCATCCCATATTACGCAATAAGTTATAACGTCGTCCCATATAACGTAATACGTCATTACGTCAGACCATATAACGAAATACGTTTTAACGTCATACCATATGATGTAATACGTTATGACGTCATACCATATAACGAAATACGTTATAACGTCGTCCCATATAACGTAACACGTTGTAACGTCTTACCATATAACCTATTACGTTATAAAGTCATAGCATATATCGTAATACGCTATAACGTCATCCCATTTAACGGAATACGTTATAACGTCATACCATATAACGTAATAAGTTATAACGTCGTCCCATATAACGCAATACGTTATAACGGCATACCATATAACGCAATACGTTATAACGTCGTCCCATGTAACGTAATACGTTATAACGTCATCCCATATAACGGAATACGTTATAACGTCACACCATATAACCAATTACGTTATAACGCCATCCCATATAACGCAATAAGTTATAACGTCGTCCCATATAACGTAATACGTTATAACGTCGTCCCATATAACGTAATACGTTATAACGTCATTCCATATAACGTAATACCATATAACGAAATACGTTATAACGTCGTCCCATATAACGTAATACGTTATAACGTCACACCATATAACCTATTACGTTATAACGCCATCCCATATAACGCAATAAGTTATAACGTCGTCCCATATAACGTAATACGTTATAACGTCATACCATATAACGAAATACGTTATAACGTCGTCCCATATAACGTAACACGTTGTAACGTCTTACCATATAACCTATTACGTTATAAAGTCATAGCATATATCGTAATACGTTATAACGTCATCCCATATAACGGAATACGTTATAACGTCATACCATATAACGTAATAAGTTATAACCTCGTCCCATATAACGCAATACGTTATAACGGCATACCATATAACGCAATACGTTATAACGTCGTCCCATGTAACGTAATACGTTATAACATCATCCCATATAACGGAATACGTTATAACGTCATACCATATAACGAAATACGTTATAACGTAATTCCATATAACGTAATACGTTATAACGTCATACTATATAACGAAATACGTTATAACGTCATTCCATATAACGTAATACGTTATAACGTCACACCATATAACCTATTACGTTATAACGCCATCCCATATAACGCAATAAGTTATAACGTCGTCCCATATAACAAAATACGTTATATCGTCGTCCCATATAACGTAACACGTTGTAACGTCTTACCATATAACCTATTACGTTATAAAGTCATAGCATATATCGTAATACGCTATAACGTCATCCCATATAACGGAATACGTTATAACGTCGTCCCATATAACGTAATACGTTATAACGTCATATCATATAACGTAATACGTTATAACGTCATACCTTATAACGAAATACGTTATAACGTCACACCATATAACCTATTACGTTATAACGCCATCCCATATAACGCAATAAGTTATAACGTCGTCCCATATAACGTAATACGTTATAACGTCATATCATATAAGGTAATACGTTATAACGTCATACCATATAACGAAATACGTTATAACGTCATACCATATAACGTAATACGTTATAACGTCATACCATATAACGTCATACCATATAACGAAATACGTTATAACGTCGTCCCATATAACGTAATACGTTATAACGTCACACCATATAACCTATTACGTTATAACGCCATCCCATATAACGCAATAAGTTATAACGTCGTCCCATATAACGTAATACGTTATAACGTCGTCCCATATAACGTAATACGTTATAACGTCATTCCATATAACGTAATACGTTATAACGTCACACCATATAACCTATTACGTTATAACGCCATCCCATATTACGCAATAAGTTATAACGTCGTCCCATATAACGTAATACGTCATTACGTCATACCATATAACGAAATACGTTTTAACGTCATACCATATGATGTAATACGTTATAACGTCATACCATATAACGTAATACGTTATAACGTCATACCATATAACGAAATACGTTATAACGTCGTCCCATATAACGTAACACGTTGTAACGTCTTACCATATAACCTATTACGTTATAAAGTCATAGCATATATCGTAATACGCTATAACGTCATCCCATATAACGGAATACGTTATAACGTCATACCATATAACGTAATAAGTTATAACGTCGTCCCATATAACGCAATACGTTATAACGGCATACCATATAACGCAATACGTTATAACGTCGTCCCATGTAACGTAATACGTTATAACGTCATCCCATATAACGGAATACGTTATAACGTCACACCATATAACCTATTACGTTATAACGCCATCCCGTATAACGCAATAAGTTATAACGTCGTCTCATATAACGTAATACGTTATAACGCCATCCCATATAACGCAATAAGTTATAACGTCGTCCCATATAACGTAATACGTTATAACGTCATATCATATAACGTAATACGTTATAACGTCACACCATATAACCTATTACGTTATAACGCCATCCCATATTACGCAATAAGTTATAACGTCGTCCCATATAACGTAATACGTTATAACGTCATACCATATAACGAAATACGTTTTAACGTCATACCATATGATGTAATACGTTATGACGTCATATCATATAACCTATTACGTTATAACGTCATTCCATATAACGTAATACGTTATAACGCCATACCTTATAACCTATTACGTTCTAACGTCACCCCATATAACGTAATACGTTATAACGTCATTCCATATAACGTAATACGTTATAACGTCACACCATATAACCTATTACGTTATAACGCCATCCCATATAACGCAATAAGTTATAACGTCGTCCCATATAACGTAATACGTTATAACGTCATATCATATAACGTAATACGTTATAACGTCATACCATATAACGAAATACGTTATAACGTCATACCATATAATGTAATACGTTATAACGTCATACCATATAACGAAATACGTTATAACGTCGTCCCATATAACGTAACACGTTGTAACGTCTTACCATATAACCTATTACGTTATAAAGTCATAGCATATATCGTAATACGTTATAACGTCATCCCATATAACGGAATACGTTATAACGTCATACCATATAACGAAATACGTTTTAACGTCATACCATATGATGTAATACGTTATGACGTCATACCATATAACCTATTACGTTATAACGTCATTCCATATAACGTAATACGTTATAACGCCATACCTTATAACCTATTACGTTCTAACGTCACCCCATATAACGTAATACGTTATAACGTCATTCCATATAACGTAATACGTTATAACGTCACACCATATAACCTATTACGTTATAACGCCATCCCATATAACGCAATAAGTTATAACGTCGTCCCATATAACGTAATACGTTATAACGTCATATCATATAACGTAATACGTTATAACGTCATAGCATATATCGTAATACGTTATAACGTCATCCCATATAACGCAATACGTTATAACGGCATACCATATAACGCAATACGTTATAACGTCGTCCCATGTAACGTAATACGTTATAACGTCATCCCATATAACGGAATACGTTATAACGTCATACCATATAACGAAATACGTTATAACGTCATTCCATATAACGTAATACGTTATAACGTCATACTATATAACGAAATACGTTATAACGTCATTCCATATAACGTAATACGTTATAACGTCATACCATATAACGAAATACGTTATAGCGTCGTCCCATATAACGCAATACGTTATAAAGTCATGCCATATAAAGTATTACGTTACAACGTTAAAACATATAACGTAATACGTTATATCGTCATATCATATAACGTAATACGTTATAACGTCATACCATATAACGCAATACGTTATAACGTCATACCATATAACCTATTACGGTATAACGTTATCCGATATAACGTAATACGTTATAACGTCATCCCATATAATTTATTACGTTACAACGTTAAAACATATAACGTAATACGTTATACCGTCATACCTTATAACCTATTACGTTCTAACGTCACCCCATATAACGTAATACGTTATAACGTCATTCCATATAACGTAATACGTTATAACGTCATATCTTATAACGTAATACGTTATAACGTCACACCATATAACCTATTACGTTATAACGCCATCCCATATAACGCAATAAGTTATAACTTCGTCCCATATAACGTAATACGTTATAACGTCATATCATATAACGTAATACGTTATAACGTCATACCATATAACGAAATACGTTATAACGTCATACCATATAACGTAATACGTTATAACGTCATACCATATAACGAAATACGTTATAACGTCGTCCCATATAACGTAACACGTTGTAACGTCTTACCATATAACCTATTACGTTATAAAGTCATAGCATATATCGTAATACGTTATAACGTCATCCCATATAACGGAATACGTTATAACGTCATACCATATAACGAAATACGTTTTAACGTCATACCATATGATGTAATACGTTATGACGTCATACCATATAACCTATTACGTTATAACGTCATTCCATATAACGTAATACGTTATAACGCCATACCTTATAACCTATTACGTTCTAACGTCACCCCATATAACGTAATACGTTATGACGTCATACCATATAACCTATTACGTTATAACGTCATCCCATATAACGCAATACGTTATAACGGCATACCATATAACGCAATACGTTATAACGTCGTCCCATGTAACGTAATACGTTATAACGTCATCCCATATAACGGAATACGTTATAACGTCATACCATATAACGAAATACGTTATAACGTCATTCCATATAACGTAATACGTTATAACGTCATACTATATAACGAAATACGTTATAACGTCATTCCATATAACGTAATACGTTATAACGTCATACCATATAACGAAATACGTTATAGCGTCGTCCCATATAACGCAATACGTTATAAAGTCATGCCATATAAAGTATTACGTTACAACGTTAAAACATATAACGTAATACGTTATATCGTCATATCATATAACGTAATACGTTATAACGTCATACCATATAACGCAATACGTTATAACGTCATACCATATAACCTATTACGGTATAACGTTATCCGATATAACGTAATACGTTATAACGTCATCCCATATAATTTATTACGTTACAACGTTAAAACATATAACGTAATACGTTATATCGTCATACCTTATAACCTATTACGTTCTAACGTCACCCCATATAACGTAATACGTTATAACGTCATTCCATATAACGTAATACGTTATAACGTCATATCTTATAACGTAATACGTTATAACGTCACACCATATAACCTATTACGTTATAACGCCATCCCATATAACGCAATAAGTTATAACTTCGTCCCATATAACGTAATACGTTATAACGTCGTCCCATATAACGTAACACGTTGTAACGTCTTACCATATAACCTATTACGTTATAAAGTCATAGCATATATCGTAATACGTTATAACGTCATCCCATATAACGGAATACGTTATAACGTCATACCATATAACGAAATACGTTATAACGTCATACCTCATAACCTATTACGTTATAACGCCATCCCATATAACGCAATAAGTTATAACGTCGTCCCATATAACGTAATACGTTATAACGTCATATCATATAACGTAATACGTTACAACGTCATACCATATAACGAAATACGTTATAACGTCATACCATATAACGTAATATGTTATCACGTCATACCATATAACGAAATACGTTATAACGTCGTCCCATATAACGTAACACGTTGTAACGTCTTACCATATAACCTATTACGTTATAAAGTCATAGCATATATCGTAATACGTTATAACGTCATCCCACATAACGGAATACGTTATAACGTCATACCATATAACGTAATAAGTTATAACGTCGTCCCATATAAAGCAATACGTTATAACGGCATACCATATAACGTAATACGTTATAACGTCATACCATATAACGAAATACGTTATAACGTCGTCCCATATAACGTAATACGTTGTAACGTCTTACCATATAACCTATTACGTTATAAAGTCATAGCATATATCGTAATACGTTATAACGTCATCCCATATAACGGAATACGTTATAACGTCATCCCATATAACGAAATACGTTATAACGTCATCCCATATAACGTAATACGTTAAAACGTCATTGCATTCAACGTAATACATTATAAAGTCATGCCATATAAAGTATTACGTTACAACGTTAAAACATATAACGTAATACGTTATATCGTCATATCATATAACGTAATACGTTATAACGACATACCATATAACGCAATACGTTATAACGTCATACCATATAACCTATTACGGTATAACGTTATCCGGTATAACGTAATACGTTATAACGTCATCCCATATAATTTATTACGTTACAACGTTAAAACATATAACGTAATACGTTATATCGTCATACCATATACCGCAATACGTTATAACGTCATGCCATATAACGCAATAAGTTATAACGGCATACCATATAACGCAATACGTTATAACGTCGTCCCATATAACGTAATACGTTATAACGTCATTCCATATAACGTAATACGTTATAACGTCACACCATATAACCTATTACGTTATAACGCCATCCCATATAACGAAATACGTTATAACGTCATACCATATAACGTAATACGTTATGACGTCATACCATATAACCTATTACGTTATACCGTCATTCCATATAACGTAATACGTTATAACGTCATACCTTATAACCTATTACTTTCTAACGTCACCCCATATAACGTAATACGTTATAACGTCATTCCATATAACGTAATACGTTATAACGTCATATCTTATAACGTAATACGTTATAACGTCATACCATATAACGAAATACGTTATAACGTCATTCCATATAACGTAATACGTTATAACGTCATACCATATAACGAAATACGTTATAACGTCGTCCCATATAACGTAAAACGTTATAACGTCTTACCATATAACCTATTACGTTATAAAGTCATAGCATATATCGTAATACGTTATAACGTCATCCCATATAATGGAATACGTTATAACGTCATACCATATAAAGTAATAAGTTATAACGTCATACCATATAACGAAATACGTTATAACGTCATTCCATATAACGTAATACGTTATAACGTCACACCATATAACCTATTACGTTATAACGTCATCCCACATAAAGAAAGACGTTATAACGTCGTCCCATATAACGTAATACGTTATAACGTCATACCATATAACGAAATACGTTATAACGTCATTCCATATAACGTAATACGTTATAACGTCATACCATATAACGAAATACGTTATAACGTCATACCATATAACGAAATACGTTATAACGTCGTCCCATATAACGCAATACGTTATAACGTCATACCATACAACGTAATACGTTATGACGTCATACCATATAACCTATTACGTTCTAACGTCATCCCATATAAAGTAATACGTTATAACGTCATCCCATATAACATAATACGTTATAAAGTCATACCATATAACGTAATACGTTATAACGTCATGCCATATATCGAAATACGTTATAACGGCATACCATATAACGTAATACGTTATAACGTCATACCATATAACGAAATACGTTATAACGTCGTCCCATATAACGTAATACGTTGTAACGTCTTACCATATAACCTATTACGTTATAAAGTCATAGCATATATCGTAATACGTTATAACGTCATCCCATATAACGGAATACGTTATAACGTCATACCATATAACGAAATACGTTATAACGTCATACCTCATAACCTATTACGTTATAACGCCATCCCATATAACGCAATAAGTTATAACGTCGTCCCATATAACGTAATACGTTATAACGTCATATCATATAACGTAATACGTTACAACGTCATACCATATAACGAAATACGTTATAACGTCATACCATATAACGTAATACGTTATAACGTCATACCATATAACGAAATACGTTATAACGTCGTCCCATATAACGCAATACGTTATAACGTCATCCCATATAACATAATACGTTATAACGACATCCCATATAACGTAATACGTTAAAACGTCATTGCATTCAACGTAATACATTATAAAGTCATGCCATATAAAGTATTACGTTACAACGTTAAAACATATAACGTAATACGTTATATCGTCATATCATATAACGTAATACCTTATAACGTCATACCATATAACGCAATACGTTATAACTTCATACCGTATAACGTAATACGTTATAACGTCATACCATATAACGTAATACGTTATAACGTCATACCATATAACCTCTTACGTTATAACGTTATCCGATATAACGTAATACGTTATAACGTCATCCCATATAATTTATTACTTTACAACGTTAAAACATATAACGTAATAAGTTATATCGTCATAGCATATAATATAATACGTTATAACGTCATAGCATATAACGTAATACGTTGTAACGTCAAACCATATAACGCAATACGTTATAACGTCATACCATATAACGTAATACGTTATAACGTCACCCCATATAACATAATACGTTATAACGTCATCCCATATAACGAAATACGTTATAACGTCATTCCATATAACGCAATACGTTATAACGTCATATCTTATAACGTAATACGTTATAACGTCATACCATATAACGAAATACGTTATAACGTCATAACATATAGCGAAATACGTTCTAACGTCATACCATATAACGTAATACGTTATAACGTCATACCATATAACATAATACGTTATAACGACATCCCATATAACGAAATACGTTATAACGTCATCCCATATAACCTATCACGTTATAACGTCATCCCATATAACGTACTACGTTATAACGTCTTACCATATAACCTATTACGTTATAAAGTCATAGCATATATCGTAATACGTTATAACGTCATCCCATATAATGGAATACGTTATAACGTCATACCATATAAAGTAATAAGTTATAACGTCATACCATATAACGAAATACGTTATAACGTCATTCCATATAACGTAATACGTTATAACGTCACACCATATAACCTATTACGTTATAACGTCATCCCACATAAAGAAAGACGTTATAACGTCGTCCCATATAACGTAATACGTTATAACGTCATACCATATAACGAAATACGTTATAACGTCATTCCATATAACGTAATACGTTATAACGTCATACCATATAACGAAATACGTTATAACGTCATACCATATACCGCAATACGTTATAACATCATACCATATAACGCAATACGTTATAACGGCATACCATATAACGCAATAAGTTATAGCGTCATACCATATAACGAAATACGTTATAACGTCATACCATATAACGAAATACGTTATAACGTCGTCCCATATAACGCAATACGTTATAACGTCATACCATACAACGTAATACGTTATGACGTCATACCATATAACCTATTACGTTCTAACGTCATCCCATATAAAGTAATACGTTATAACGTCATCCCATATAACATAATACGTTATAACGTCATACCATATAACGTAATACGTTATAACGTCATTCCATATATCGAAATACGTTATAACGTCGTCCCATATAACGCAATACGTTATAACGTCATCCCATAAAACATAATACGTTATAACGACATCCCATATAACGAAATACGTTATAAAGTCATCCCATATAACCTATTACGTTATAACGTCGTCCCATATAACGTAATGCGTTATAACGTAATACCATATAACCTATTACGTTATAAAGTCATAGCATATATCGTAATACGTTATAAAGTCGTCCCATATAACGTAATACGTTATAACGTCATCCCATATAACATAATACGTTATAACGTCATACCATATAACGTAATACGTTATAACGTCATACCATATATCGAAATACGTTATAACGTCATCCCATATAACGAAATACGTTATAACGTCATACCATATACCGCAATACGTTATAACATCATACCATATAACGCAATACGTTATAACGGCATACCATATAACGCTATAAGTTATAGCGTCATACCATATAACGAAATACGTTATAACGTCATAGCATTTAACGTAATACGTTATAAAGTCATACCATATAAAGTATTACGTTACAACGTTAAAACATATAACGTAATACGTTATATCGTCATATCATATAACGTAATACCTTATAACGTCATACCATATAACGCAATACGTTATAACTTCATACCGTATAACGTAATACGTTATAACGTCATACCATATAACGTAATACGTTATAACGTCATACCATATAACCTATTACGTTATAACGTTATCCGATATAACGTAATACGTTATAACGTCATCCCATATAATTTATTACGTTACAACGTTAAAACATATAACGTAATAAGTTATATCGTCATAGCATATAATATAATACGTTATAACGTCATAGCATATAACGTAATACGTTATAACGTCAAACCATATAACGCAATACGTTATAACGTCATACCATATAACGTAATACGTTATAACGTCACCCCATATAACATAATACGTTATAACGTCATCCCATATAACGAAATACGTTATAACGTCATTCCATATAACGCAATACGTTATAACGTCATATCTTATAACGTAATACGTTATAACGTCATACCATATAACGAAATACGTTATAACGTCATAACATATAGCGAAATACGTTCTAACGTCATACCATATAACGTAATACGTTATAACGTCATACCATATAACATAATACGTTATAACGACATCCCATATAACGAAATACGTTATAACGTCATCCCATATAACCTATCACGTTATAACGTCATCCCATATAACGTAATACGTTATAACGTCATCCCATATAACCTATTACGTTATAACGTCATCCCATATAACGTAATACGTTATAACGTCATACCATATAACCTATTACGTTATAACGTCATGGCAAATAACGTAATACGTTATAACGTCATACCATATACCGCAATACGTTATAACGTCATACCATATAACGCAATACGTTATAACGGCATACCATATAACGCAATACGTTATAACGTCGTCCCATATAACGTAATACGTTATAACGTCATTCCATATAACGTAATACGTTATAACGTCACACCATATAACCTATTACGTTATAACGCCATCCCATATTACGCAATAAGTTATAACGTCGTCCCATATAACGTAATACGTTATAACGTCATACCATATAACGAAATACGTTTTAACGTCATACCATATGATGTAATACGTTATGACGTCATACCATATAACCTATTACGTTATAACGTCATTCCATGTAACGTAATACGTTATAACGTCATATCTTATAACGTAATACGTTATAACGTCACACCATATAACCTATTACGTTATAAAGCCATCCCATATAACGAAATACGTTATAACGTCATACCATATAACGTAATACGTTATAACGTCACCCCATATAACATAATACGTTATAACGTCATCCCATATAACGAAATACGTTATAACGTCATTCCATATAACGCAATACGTTATAACGTCATATCTTATAACGTAATAAGTTATAACGTCGTCCCATATAACGCAATACGTTATAACGGCATACCATATAACGCAATACGTTATAACGTCGTCCCATGTAACGTAATACGTTATAACGTCATAGCATATATCGTAATACGTTATAACGTCATCCCATATTACCGAATACGTTATAACGTCATACCATATAACGCAATACGTTATAACGGCATACCATATAACGCTATAAGTTATAGCGTCATACCATATAACGAAATACGTTATAACGTCATAGCATTTAACGTAATACGTTATAAAGTCATACCATATAAAGTATTACGTTACAACGTTAAAACATATAACGTAATACGTTATATCGTCATATCATATAACGTAATACCTTATAACGTCATACCATATAACGCAATACGTTATAACTTCATACCGTATAACGTAATACGTTATAACGTCATACCATATAACGTAATACGTTATAACGTCATACCATATAACCTATTACGTTATAACGTTATCCGATATAACGTAATACGTTATAACGTCATCCCATATAATTTATTACGTTACAACGTTAAAACATATAACGTAATAAGTTATATCGTCATAGCATATAATATAATACGTTATAACGTCATAGCATATAACGTAATACGTTATAACGTCAAACCATATAACGCAATACGTTATAACGTCATACCATATAACGTAATACGTTATAACGTCACCCCATATAACATAATACGTTATAACGTCATCCCATATAACGAAATACGTTATAACGTCATTCCATATAACGCAATACGTTATAACGTCATATCTTATAACGTAATACGTTATAACGTCATACCATATAACGAAATACGTTATAACGTCATAACATATAGCGAAATACGTTCTAACGTCATACCATATAACGTAATACGTTATAACGTCATACCATATAACATAATACGTTATAACGACATCCCATATAACGAAATACGTTATAACGTCATCCCATATAACCTATCACGTTATAACGTCATCCCATATAACGTAATACGTTATAACGTCATCCCATATAACCTATTACGTTATAACGTCATCCCATATAACGTAATACGTTATAACGTCATACCATATAACCTATTACGTTATAACGTCATGGCAAATAACGTAATACGTTATAACGTCATACCATATACCGCAATACGTTATAACGTCATACCATATAACGCAATACGTTATAACGGCATACCATATAACGCAATACGTTATAACGTCGTCCCATATAACGTAATACGTTATAACGTCATTCCATATAACGTAATACGTTATAACGTCACACCATATAACCTATTACGTTATAACGCCATCCCATATTACGCAATAAGTTATAACGTCGTCCCATATAACGTAATACGTTATAACGTCATACCATATAACGAAATACGTTTTAACGTCATACCATATGATGTAATACGTTATGACGTCATACCATATAACCTATTACGTTATAACGTCATTCCATGTAACGTAATACGTTATAACGTCATATCTTATAACGTAATACGTTATAACGTCACACCATATAACCTATTACGTTATAAAGCCATCCCATATAACGAAATACGTTATAACGTCATACCATATAACGTAATACGTTATAACGTCACCCCATATAACATAATACGTTATAACGTCATCCCATATAACGAAATACGTTATAACGTCATTCCATATAACGCAATACGTTATAACGTCATATCTTATAACGTAATAAGTTATAACGTCGTCCCATATAACGCAATACGTTATAACGGCATACCATATAACGCAATACGTTATAACGTCGTCCCATGTAACGTAATACGTTATAACGTCATAGCATATATCGTAATACGTTATAACGTCATCCCATATTACCGAATACGTTATAACGTCATACCATATAACGAAATACGTTATAACGTCATTCCATATAACGTAATACGTTATAACGTCATACTATATAACGAAATACGTTATAACGTCATTCCATATAACGTAATACGTTATAACGTCATACCATATAACGAAATACGTTATAACGTCATACCATATAACGAAATACGTTATAACGTCATATCATATAACGTAATACTTCATAACGTCATACCATATAACGAAATACGTTATAACGTCGTCCCATATAACGCAATACGTTATAACGTCATACCATACAACGTAATACGTTATGACGTCATACCATATAACCTATTACGTTATAACGTCATACCATATAACGTAATACGTTATAACGTCATACCTTATAACGTAATACGTTATAACGTCATCCCATATAATTTATTACGTTACAACGTTAAAACATATAACGTAATACGTTATATCGTCATACCATATACCGCAATACGTTATAACGTCATGCCATATAACGCAATAAGTTATAACGGCATACCATATAACGCAATACGTTATAACGTCGTCCCATATAACGTAATACGTTATAACGTCATTCCATATAACGTAATACGTTATAACGTCACACCATATAACCTATTACGTTATAACGAGATCCCATATAACGAAATACGTTATAACGTCATACCATATAACGTAATACGTTATGACGTCATACCATATAACCTATTACGTTATACCGTCATTCCATATAACGTAATACGTTATAACGTCATACCTTATAACCTATTACGTTCTAACGTCACCCCATATAACGTAATACGTTATAACGTCATTCCGTATAACGTAATACGTTATAACGTCATATCTTATAACGTAATACGTTATAACGTCATACCATATAACGAAATACGTTATAACGTCATTCCATATAACGTAATACGTTATAACGTCATACCATATAACGAAATACGTTATAACGTCGTCCCATATAACGTAATACGTTATAACGTCTTACCATATAACCTATTACGTTATAAAGTCATAGCATATATCGTAATACGTTATAACGTCATCCCATATAATGGAATACGTTATAACGTCAAACCATATAAAGTAATAAGTTATAACGTCATACCATATAACGAAATACGTTATAACGTCATTCCATATAACGTAATACGTTATAACGTCACACCATATAACCTATTACGTTATAACGTCATCCCACATAAAGAAAGACGTTATAACGTCGTCCCATATAACGTAATACGTTATAACGTCATACCATATAACGAAATACGTTATAACGTCATTCCATACAACGTAATACGTTATAACGTCATACCATATAACGCAATACGTTATAACGGCATACCATATAACGCAATACGTTATAACGTCATCCCATATAATGTATTACGTTACAACGTTAAAACATATAACGTAATACGTTATATAGTCATAGCATATAACACAATACGTTATAACGTCATAGCATATAACGTAATACATTATAACATCATACCATATAACGAAATACGTTATAACGTCGTCCCATATAACGCAATACGTTATAACGTCATACCATACAGCGTAATACGTTATGACGTCATACCATATAACCTATTACGTTCTAACGTCATCCCATATAAAGTAATACGTTATAACGTCATCCCATATAACATAATACGTTATAACGTCATACCATATAACGTAATACGTTATAACGTCATACCATATATCGAAATACGTTATAACGTCGTCCCATATAACGCAATACGTTATAACGTCATCCCATATAACATAATACGTTATAACGACATCCCATATAACGAAATACGTTATAAAGTCATCCCATATAACCTATTACGTTATAACGTCGTCCCATATAACGTAATGCGTTATAACGTAATACCATATAACCTATTACGTTATAAAGTCATAGCATACATCGTAATACGTTATAAAGTCGTCCCATATAACGTAATACGTTATAACGTCATCCCATATAACATAATACGTTATAACGTCATACCATATAACGAAATACGTTATAACGTCATTCCATATAACGCAATACGTTATAACGTCATGTCTTATAACGTAATACGTTATAACGTCATACCATATAACGAAATACGTTATAACGTCATAACATATAGCGAAATACGTTCTAACGTCATACCATATAACGTAATACGTTATAACGTCATACCATATAACATAATACGTTATAACGACATCCCATATAACGAAATACGTTATAACGTCATCCCATATAACCTATCACGTTATAACGTCATCCCATATAACGTACTACGTTATAACGTCTTACCATATAACCTATTACGTTATAAAGTCATAGCATATATCGTAATACTTTATAACGTCATCCCATATAATGGAATACGTTATAACGTCATACCATATAAAGTAATAAGTTATAACGTCATACCATATAACGAAATACGTTATAACGTCATTCCATATAACGTAATACGTTATAACGTCATACCATATAACGAAATACGTTATAACGTCACACCATATACCGCAATACGTTATAACATCATACCATATAACGCAATACGTTATAACGGCATACCATATAACGCAATAAGTTATAGCGTCATACCATATAACGAAATACGTTATAACGTCATACCATATAACGTAATACATTATAACGTCATACCATATAACGAAATACGTTATAACGTCGTCCCATATAACGCAATACGTTATAACGTCATACCATACAACGTAATACGTTATGACGTCATACCATATAACCTATTACGTTCTAACGTCATCCCATATAAAGTAATACGTTATAACGGCATACCATATAACGCAATAAGTTATAGCGTAATACCATATAACGAAATACGTTATAACGTCATAGCATTTAACGTAATACGTTATAAAGTCATACCATATAACGTAATACGTTATAACGTCATACCATATAACCTATTACGTTATAACGTTATCCGATATAACGTAATACGTTATAACGTCATCCCATATAATTTATTACGTTACAACGTTAAAACATATAACGTAATAAGTTATATCGTCATAGCATATAATATAATACGTTATAACGTCATAGCATATAACGTAATACGTTATAACGTCAAACCATATAACGCAATACGTTATAACGTCATACCATATAACGTAATACGTTATAACGTCACCCCATATAACATAATACGTTATAACGTCATCCCATATAACGAAATACGTTATAACGTCATTCCATATAACGCAATACGTTATAACGTCATATCTTATAACGTAATACGTTATAACGTCATACCATATAACGAAATACGTTATAACGTCATAACATATAGCGAAATACGTTCTAACGTCATACCATATAACGTAATACGTTATAACGTCATACCATATAACATAATACGTTATAACGACATCCCATATAACGAAATACGTTATAACGTCATCCCATATAACCTATCACGTTATAACGTCATCCCATATAACGTAATACGTTATAACGTCATCCCATATAACCTATTACGTTATAACGTCATCCCATATAACGTAATACGTTATAACGTCATACCATATAACCTATTACGTTATAACGTCATAGCAAATAACGTAATACGTTATAACGTCATACCATATACCGCAATACGTTATAACGTCATACCATATAACGCAATACGTTATAACGGCATACCATATAACGCAATACGTTATAACGTCGTCCCATATAACGTAATACGTTATAACGTCATTCCATATAACGTAATACGTTATAACGTCACACCATATAACCTATTACGTTATAACGCCATCCCATATTACGCAATAAGTTATAACGTCGTCCCATATAACGTAATACGTTATAACGTCATACCATATAACGAAATACGTTTTAACGTCATACCATATGATGTAATACGTTATGACGTCATACCATATAACCTATTACGTTATAACGTCACTCCATGTAACGTAATACGTTATAACGTCATACCTTATAACCTATTACGTTCTAACGTCACCCCATATAACGTAATACGTTATAACGTCATTCCATATAACGTAATACGTTATAACGTCATACCGTATAACGTAATACGTTATAACGTCATACCATATAACGTAATACGTTATAACGTCATACCATATAACCTATTACGTTATAACGTTATCCGATATAACGTAATACGTTATAACGTCATCCCATATAATTTATTACGTTACAACGTTAAAACATATAACGTAATAAGTTATATCGTCATAGCATATAATATAATACGTTATAACGTCATAGCATATAACGTAATACGTTATAACGTCAAACCATATAACGCAATACGTTATAACGTCATACCATATAACGTAATACGTTATAACGTCACCCCATATAACATAATACGTTATAACGTCATCCCATATAACGAAATACGTTATAACGTCATTCCATATAACGCAATACGTTATAACGTCATATCTTATAACGTAATACGTTATAACGTCATACCATATAACGAAATACGTTATAACGTCATAACATATAGCGAAATACGTTCTAACGTCATACCATATAACGTAATACGTTATAACGTCATACCATATAACATAATACGTTATAACGACATCCCATATAACGAAATACGTTATAACGTCATCCCATATAACCTATCACGTTATAACGTCATCCCATATAACGTAATACGTTATAACGTCATCCCATATAACCTATTACGTTATAACGTCATCCCATATAACGTAATACGTTATAACGTCATACCATATAACCTATTACGTTATAACGTCATAGCAAATAACGTAATACGTTATAACGTCATACCATATACCGCAATACGTTATAACGTCGTCCCATATAACGTAATACGTTATAACGTCATTCCATATAACGTAATACGTTATAACGTCACACCATATAACCTATTACGTTATAACGCCATCCCATATAACGCAATAAGTTATAACGTCGTCCCATATAACGCAATACGTTATAACGGCATACCATATAACGCAATACGTTATAACGTCGTCCCATATAACGTAATACGTTATAACGTCATCCCATATAACCTATTACGTTATAACGCCATCCCATATAATGCAATAAGTTATAACGTCGTCCGATATAACGTAATACGTTATAACGTCATCCCATATAACCTATTACGTTATAACGCCATCCCATATAACGCAATAAGTTATAACGTCGTCCCATATAACGTAATACGTTATAACGTCATCCCATATAACCTATTACGTTATAACGCCATCCCATATAACGCAATAAGTTATAACGTCGTCCCATATAACGCAATACGTTATAACGGCATACCATATAACGCAATACGTTATAACGTCACACCATATAACCTATTACGTTATAACGCCATCCCATATAACGCAATAAGTTATAACGTCGTCCCATATAACGCAATACGTTATAACGTCATTCCATGTAACGTAATACGTTATAACGTCATTCCATATAACGCAATACGTTATAACGTCATATCTTATAACGTAATACGTTATAACGTCATACCATATAACGAAATACGTTATAACGTCATAACATATAGCGAAATACGTTCTAACGTCATACTATATAACGAAATACGTTATAACGTCATTCCATATAACGTAATACGTTATAACGTCATACCATATAACGAAATACGTTATAACGTCATACCATATAACGAAATACGTTATAACGTCATACTATATAACGAAATACGTTATAACGTCATTCCATATAACGTAATACGTTATAACGTCATACCATATAACGAAATACGTTATAACGTCATACCATATAACGCAATACGTTATAACGTCATATCTTATAACGTAATAAGTTATAACGTCGTCCCATATAACGCAATACGTTATAACGGCATACCATATAACGCAATACGTTATAACGTCGTCCCATGTAACGTAATACGTTATAACGTCATAGCATATATCGTAATACGTTATAACGTCATCCCATATTACCGAATACGTTATAACGTCATACCATATAACGAAATACGTTATAACGTCATTCCATATAACGTAATACGTTATAACGTCATACTATATAACGAAATACGTTATAACGTCATTCCATATAACGTAATACGTTATAACGTCATACCATATAACGAAATACGTTATAACGTCATACCATATAACGAAATACGTTATAACGTCATATCATATAACGTAATACTTCATAACGTCATACCATATAACGAAATACGTTATAACGTCGTCCCATATAACGCAATACGTTATAACGTCATACCATACAACGTAATACGTTATGACGTCATACCATATAACCTATTACGTTATAACGTCATACCATATAACGTAATACGTTATAACGTCATACCTTATAACGTAATACGTTATAACGTCATCCCATATAATTTATTACGTTACAACGTTAAAACATATAACGTAATACGTTATATCGTCATACCATATACCGCAATACGTTATAACGTCATGCCATATAACGCAATAAGTTATAACGGCATACCATATAACGCAATACGTTATAACGTCGTCCCATATAACGTAATACGTTATAACGTCATTCCATATAACGTAATACGTTATAACGTCACACCATATAACCTATTACGTTATAACGAGATCCCATATAACGAAATACGTTATAACGTCATACCATATAACGTAATACGTTATGACGTCATACCATATAACCTATTACGTTATACCGTCATTCCATATAACGTAATACGTTATAACGTCATACCTTATAACCTATTACGTTCTAACGTCACCCCATATAACGTAATACGTTATAACGTCATTCCGTATAACGTAATACGTTATAACGTCATATCTTATAACGTAATACGTTATAACGTCATACCATATAACGAAATACGTTATAACGTCATTCCATATAACGTAATACGTTATAACGTCATACCATATAACGAAATACGTTATAACGTCGTCCCATATAACGTAAAACGTTATAACGTCTTACCATATAACCTATTACGTTATAAAGTCATAGCATATATCGTAATACGTTATAACGTCATCCCATATAATGGAATACGTTATAACGTCAAACCATATAAAGTAATAAGTTATAACGTCATACCATATAACGAAATACGTTATAACGTCATTCCATATAACGTAATACGTTATAACGTCACACCATATAACCTATTACGTTATAACGTCATCCCACATAAAGAAAGACGTTATAACGTCGTCCCATATAACGTAATACGTTATAACGTCATACCATATAACGAAATACGTTATAACGTCATTCCATACAACGTAATACGTTATAACGTCATACCATATAACGCAATACGTTATAACGGCATACCATATAACGCAATACGTTATAACGTCATCCCATATAATGTATTACGTTACAACGTTAAAACATATAACGTAATACGTTATATAGTCATAGCATATAACACAATACGTTATAACGTCATAGCATATAACGTAATACATTATAACATCATACCATATAACGAAATACGTTATAACGTCGTCCCATATAACGCAATACGTTATAACGTCATACCATACAGCGTAATACGTTATGACGTCATACCATATAACCTATTACGTTCTAACGTCATCCCATATAAAGTAATACGTTATAACGTCATCCCATATAACATAATACGTTATAACGTCATACCATATAACGTAATACGTTATAACGTCATACCATATATCGAAATACGTTATAACGTCGTCCCATATAACGCAATACGTTATAACGTCATCCCATATAACATAATACGTTATAACGACATCCCATATAACGAAATACGTTATAAAGTCATCCCATATAACCTATTACGTTATAACGTCGTCCCATATAACGTAATGCGTTATAACGTAATACCATATAACCTATTACGTTATAAAGTCATAGCATACATCGTAATACGTTATAAAGTCGTCCCATATAACGTAATACGTTATAACGTCATCCCATATAACATAATACGTTATAACGTCATACCATATAACGAAATACGTTATAACGTCATTCCATATAACGCAATACGTTATAACGTCATGTCTTATAACGTAATACGTTATAACGTCATACCATATAACGAAATACGTTATAACGTCATAACATATAGCGAAATACGTTCTAACGTCATACCATATAACGTAATACGTTATAACGTCATACCATATAACATAATACGTTATAACGACATCCCATATAACGAAATACGTTATAACGTCATCCCATATAACCTATCACGTTATAACGTCATCCCATATAACGTACTACGTTATAACGTCTTACCATATAACCTATTACGTTATAAAGTCATAGCATATATCGTAATACGTTATAACGTCATCCCATATAATGGAATACGTTATAACGTCATACCATATAAAGTAATAAGTTATAACGTCATACCATATAACGAAATACGTTATAACGTCATTCCATATAACGTAATACGTTATAACGTCATACCATATAACGAAATACGTTATAACGTCACACCATATACCGCAATACGTTATAACATCATACCATATAACGCAATACGTTATAACGGCATACCATATAACGCAATAAGTTATAGCGTCATACCATATAACGAAATACGTTATAACGTCATACCATATAACGTAATACATTATAACGTCATACCATATAACGAAATACGTTATAACGTCGTCCCATATAACGCAATACGTTATAACGTCATACCATACAACGTAATACGTTATGACGTCATACCATATAACCTATTACGTTCTAACGTCATCCCATATAAAGTAATACGTTATAACGGCATACCATATAACGCAATAAGTTATAGCGTCATACCATATAACGAAATACGTTATAACGTCATAGCATTTAACGTAATACGTTATAAAGTCATACCATATAACGTAATACGTTATAACGTCATACCATATAACCTATTACGTTATAACGTTATCCGATATAACGTAATACGTTATAACGTCATCCCATATAATTTATTACGTTACAACGTTAAAACATATAACGTAATAAGTTATATCGTCATAGCATATAATATAATACGTTATAACGTCATAGCATATAACGTAATACGTTATAACGTCAAACCATATAACGCAATACGTTATAACGTCATACCATATAACGTAATACGTTATAACGTCACCCCATATAACATAATACGTTATAACGTCATCCCATATAACGAAATACGTTATAACGTCATTCCATATAACGCAATACGTTATAACGTCATATCTTATAACGTAATACGTTATAACGTCATACCATATAACGAAATACGTTATAACGTCATAACATATAGCGAAATACGTTCTAACGTCATACCATATAACGTAATACGTTATAACGTCATACCATATAACATAATACGTTATAACGACATCCCATATAACGAAATACGTTATAACGTCATCCCATATAACCTATCACGTTATAACGTCATCCCATATAACGTAATACGTTATAACGTCATCCCATATAACCTATTACGTTATAACGTCATCCCATATAACGTAATACGTTATAACGTCATACCATATAACCTATTACGTTATAACGTCATAGCAAATAACGTAATACGTTATAACGTCATACCATATACCGCAATACGTTATAACGTCATACCATATAACGCAATACGTTATAACGGCATACCATATAACGCAATACGTTATAACGTCGTCCCATATAACGTAATACGTTATAACGTCATTCCATATAACGTAATACGTTATAACGTCACACCATATAACCTATTACGTTATAACGCCATCCCATATTACGCAATAAGTTATAACGTCGTCCCATATAACGTAATACGTTATAACGTCATACCATATAACGAAATACGTTTTAACGTCATACCATATGATGTAATACGTTATGACGTCATACCATATAACCTATTACGTTATAACGTCACTCCATGTAACGTAATACGTTATAACGTCATACCTTATAACCTATTACGTTCTAACGTCACCCCATATAACGTAATACGTTATAACGTCATTCCATATAACGTAATACGTTATAACGTCATACCGTATAACGTAATACGTTATAACGTCATACCATATAACGTAATACGTTATAACGTCATACCATATAACCTATTACGTTATAACGTTATCCGATATAACGTAATACGTTATAACGTCATCCCATATAATTTATTACGTTACAACGTTAAAACATATAACGTAATAAGTTATATCGTCATAGCATATAATATAATACGTTATAACGTCATAGCATATAACGTAATACGTTATAACGTCAAACCATATAACGCAATACGTTATAACGTCATACCATATAACGTAATACGTTATAACGTCACCCCATATAACATAATACGTTATAACGTCATCCCATATAACGAAATACGTTATAACGTCATTCCATATAACGCAATACGTTATAACGTCATATCTTATAACGTAATACGTTATAACGTCATACCATATAACGAAATACGTTATAACGTCATAACATATAGCGAAATACGTTCTAACGTCATACCATATAACGTAATACGTTATAACGTCATACCATATAACATAATACGTTATAACGACATCCCATATAACGAAATACGTTATAACGTCATCCCATATAACCTATCACGTTATAACGTCATCCCATATAACGTAATACGTTATAACGTCATCCCATATAACCTATTACGTTATAACGTCATCCCATATAACGTAATACGTTATAACGTCATACCATATAACCTATTACGTTATAACGTCATAGCAAATAACGTAATACGTTATAACGTCATACCATATACCGCAATACGTTATAACGTCGTCCCATATAACGTAATACGTTATAACGTCATTCCATATAACGTAATACGTTATAACGTCACACCATATAACCTATTACGTTATAACGCCATCCCATATAACGCAATAAGTTATAACGTCGTCCCATATAACGCAATACGTTATAACGGCATACCATATAACGCAATACGTTATAACGTCGTCCCATATAACGTAATACGTTATAACGTCATCCCATATAACCTATTACGTTATAACGCCATCCCATATAATGCAATAAGTTATAACGTCGTCCGATATAACGTAATACGTTATAACGTCATCCCATATAACCTATTACGTTATAACGCCATCCCATATAACGCAATAAGTTATAACGTCGTCCCATATAACGTAATACGTTATAACGTCATCCCATATAACCTATTACGTTATAACGCCATCCCATATAACGCAATAAGTTATAACGTCGTCCCATATAACGCAATACGTTATAACGGCATACCATATAACGCAATACGTTATAACGTCACACCATATAACCTATTACGTTATAACGCCATCCCATATAACGCAATAAGTTATAACGTCGTCCCATATAACGCAATACGTTATAACGTCATTCCATGTAACGTAATACGTTATAACGTCATTCCATGTAACGTAATACGTTATAACGTCATTCCATATAACGTAATACGTTATAACGTCATATCTTATAACGTAATACGTTATAACGTCACACCATATAACCTATTACGTTATAACGCCATCCCATATAACGCAATAAGTTATAACGTCGTCCCATATAACGTAATACGTTATAACGTCATACCATATAACGAAATACGTTTTAACGTCATACCATATGATGTAATACGTTATAACGTCATCCCATATAACCTATTACGTTATAACGTCATCCCATATAACGTAATACGTTATAACGTCATACCATATAACCTATTACGTTATAACGTCATAGCAAATAACGTAATACGTTATAACGTCATACCATATACCGCAATACGTTATAACGTCATACCATATAACGCAATACGTTATAACGACATCCCATATAACGAAATACGTTATAACGTCATCCCATATAACCTATCACGTTATAACGTCATCCCATATAACGTTATACGTTATAACGTCATCCCATATAACCTATTACGTTATAACGCCATCCCATATAACGCAATAAGTTATAACGTCGTCCCATATAACGTAATACGTTATAACGTCATATCATATAACGTAATACGTTATAACGTCATACCATATAACGAAATACGTTATAACGTCATACCATATAACGTAATACGTTATAACGTCATACCATATAACGAAATACGTTATAACGTCGTCCCATATAACGTAACACGTTGTAACGTCTTACCATGTAACCTATTACGTTATAAAGTCATAGCATATATCGTAATACGTTATAACGTCATCCCATATAACGGAATACGTTATAACGTCATACCATATAACGTAATAAGTTATAACGTCGTCCCATATAACGCAATACGTTATAACGGCATACCATATAACGCAATACGTTATAACGTCGTCCCATGTAACGTAATACGTTATAACGTCATCCCATATAACGGAATACGTTATAACGTCACACCATATAACCTATTACGTTATAACGCCATCCCATATAACGCAATAAGTTATAACGTCGTCCCATATAACGTAATACGTTATAACGCCATCCCATATAACGCAATAAGTTATAACGTCGTCCCGTATAACGTAATACGTTATAACGTCATATCATATAACGTAATACGTTATAACGTCATATCATATAACGTAATACGTTATAACGTCACACCATATAACCTATTACGTTATAACGCCATCCCATATTACGCAATAAGTTATAACGTCGTCCCATATAACGTAATACGTTATAACGTCATACCATATAACGAAATACGTTTTAACGTCATACCATATGATGTAATACGTTATGACGTCATACCATATAACCTATTACGTTATTACGTCATTCCATATAACGTAATACGTTATAACGTCATATCTTATAACGTAATACGTTATAACGTCACACCATATAACCTATTACGTTATAACGTCGTCCCATATAACGAAATACGTTATAACGTCGTCCCATATAACGTAACACGTTGTAACGTCTTACCATATAACCTATTACGTTATAAAGTCATAGCATATATCGTAATACGTTATAACGTCATCCCATATAACGGAATACGTTATAACGTCATACCATATAACGTAATAAGTTATAACGTCGTCCCATATAACGCAATACGTTATAACGGCATACCATATAACGCAATACGTTATAACGTCGTCCCATGTAACATAATACGTTATAACGTCATAGCATATATCGTAATACGTTATAACGTCATCCCATATAACGGAATACGTTATAACGTCATACCATATAACGAAATACGTTATAACGTCATTCCATATAACGTAATACGTTATAACGTCATACTATATAACGAAATACGTTATAACGTCATTCCATATAACGTAATAAGTTATAACGTCATACCATATAACGAAATACGTTATAACGTCATACCATATAACGAAATACGTTATAACGTCATACCATATAACGTAATACTTCATAACGTCATACCATATAACGAAATACGTTATAACGTCGTCCCATATAACGCAATACGTTATAACGTCATACCATACAACGTAATACGTTATGACGTCATACCATATAACCTATTACGTTATAACGTCATACCATATAACGTAATACGTTATAACGTCATACCTTATAACGAAATACGTTATAACGTCGTCCCATATAACGTAATACGTTGTAACGTCATTCCATATAACGTAATACGTTATAACGTCATACTATATAACGAAATATGTTATAACGTCATTCCATATAACGTAATACGTTATAACGTCATACCATATAACGAAATACGTTATACCGTCATACCATATAACGAAATACGTTATAACGTCATACCATATAACGTAATACTTCATAACGTCATACCATATAACGAAATACGTTATAACGTCGTCCCATATAACGCAATACGTTATAACGTCATACCATACAACGTAATACGTTATGACGTCATACCATATAACCTATTACGTTATAACGTCATACCATACAACGTAATACGTTATGACGTCATACCATATAACCTATTACGTTATAACGTCATCCCATATAACATAATACGTTATAACGTCGTCCCATATAACGTAATACGTTATAACGTCATTCCATATAACATAATACGTTATAACGTCACACCATATAACCAATTACGTTATAACGTCGTCCCATATAACGTAATGCGTTATAACGTAATACCATATAACCTATTACGTTATAAAGTCATAGCATATATCGTAATGCGTTATAAAGTCGTCCCATATAACATAATACGTTATAACGTCGTCCCATATAACGTAACACGTTATAACGTCATCCCATATAACGTAATACGTTATAACGTCATCCCATATAACGTAATACGTTAAAACGTCATTGCATTTAACGTAATACATTATAAAGTCATGCCATATAAAGTATTACGTTACAACGTTAAAACATATAACGTAATACGTTATATCGTCATATCATATAACGTAATACGTTATAACGTCATACCATATAACGCAATACGTTATAACGTCATACCATATAACCTATTACGGTATAACGTTATCCGATATAACGTAATACGTTATAACGTCATCCCATATAATTTATTACGTTACAACGTTAAAACATATAACGTAATACGTTATATCGTCATACCATATACCGCAATACGTTATAACGTCATGCCATATAACGCAATAAGTTATAACGGCATACCATATAACGCAATAAGTTATAACGTCGTCCCATATAACGTAATACGTTATAACGTCATTCCATATAACGTAATACGTTTTAACGTCACACCATATAACCTATTACGTTATAACGCCATCCCATATAACGCAATAAGTTATAACGTCGTCCCATATAACGTAATACGTTATAACGTCATACCATATAACGAAATACGTTATAACGTCATACCATATAACGTAATACGTTATGACGTCATACCATATAACCTATTACGTTATACCGTCATTCCATATAACGTAATACGTTATAACGTCATACCTTATAACCTATTACGTTCTAACGTCACCCCATATAACGTAATACGTTATAACGTCATTCCATATAACGTAATACGTTATAACGTCATATCTTATAACATAATACGTTATAACGACATCCCATATAACGAAATACGTTATAAAGTCATCCCATATAACCTATTACGTTATAACGTCGTCCCATATAACGTAATGCGTTATAACGTAATACCATATAACGTAATACGTTATAACGTCATACCATATATCGAAATACGTTATAACGTCGTCCCATATAACGCAATACGTTATAACGTCATCCCATATAACATAATACGTTATAACGACATCCCATATAACGAAATACGTTATAAAGTCATCCCATATAACCTATTACGTTATAACGTCGTCCCATATAACGTAATGCGTTATAACGTAATACCATATAACCTATTACGTTATAAAGTCATAGCATATATCGTAATACGTTATAAAGTCGTCCCATATAACGTAATACGTTATAACGTCGTCCCATATAACGTAACACCTTATAACGTCATCCCATATAACGTAATACGTTATAACGTCATCCCATATAACGTAATACGTTAAAACGTCATAGCATTTAACGTAATACGTTATAAAGTCATACCATATAAAGTATTACGTTACAACGTTAAAACATATAACGTAATACGTTATATCGTCATATCATATAACGTAATACCTTGTAACGTCATACCATATAACGCAATACGTTATAACTTCATACCGTATAACGTAATACGTTATAACGTCATACCATATAACGTAATACGTTATAACGTCATACCATATAACCTATTACGTTATAACGTTATCCGATATAACGTAATACGTTATAACGTCATCCCATATAATTTATTACGTTACAACGTTAAAACATATAACGTAATACGTTATATCGTCATAGCATATAATATAATACGTTATAACGTCATAGCATATAACGTAATACGTTATAACGTCAAACCATATAACGCAATACGTTATAACGTCATACCATATAACGCAATACGTTATAACGGCATACCATATAACGCAATACGTTATAACGTCATCACATATAACGTAATAAGTTATAACGTCATGCTATATAACGTAATACGTTATAACGTCGTCCCACTTAACGCAATACGTTATAACGTCATTTCATATAATGTAATACGTTACAACGTCATACCGTATAACGCAATACGTTATAACGTCATACCATATAACATAATACCTTATAACGTCATACTTTATAAAATATTACGTTCCAACGTCATCCCATATAACATAATACGTTATAACGACATCCCATATAACGAAATACGTTATAAAGTCATTCCATAAAACGTAATACGTTATAACGTCATACCTTTTAACCTATTACGTTCTAACGTCGTCCCATATAACGTAATACGTTATAACGTCATACCATATAACGAAATACGTTATAACGTCATACCATATAACGTAATACGTTATGACGTCATACCATATAACCTATTACGTTATACCGTCATTCCATATAACGT
Source organism: Bombus huntii (assembly GCF_024542735.1). Classification (NCBI taxonomy): domain Eukaryota; kingdom Metazoa; phylum Arthropoda; class Insecta; order Hymenoptera; family Apidae; genus Bombus; species Bombus huntii. The sequence goes on along the minus strand of NC_066246.1, from coordinate 17,383,957 downwards.
AATACGTTATAACGTCATACCTTATAACCTATTACGTTCTAACGTCACCCCATATAACGTAATACGTTATAACGTCATTCCATATAACGTAATACGTTATAACGTCATATCTTATAACATAATACGTTATAACGACATCCCATATAACGAAATACGTTATAAAGTCATCCCATATAACCTATTACGTTATAACGTCGTCCCATATAACGTAATGCGTTATAACGTAATACCATATAACGTAATACGTTATAACGTCATACCATATATCGAAATACGTTATAACGTCGTCCCATATAACGCAATACGTTATAACGTCATCCCATATAACATAATACGTTATAACGACATCCCATATAACGAAATACGTTATAAAGTCATCCCATATAACCTATTACGTTATAACGTCGTCCCATATAACGTAATGCGTTATAACGTAATACCATATAACCTATTACGTTATAAAGTCATAGCATATATCGTAATACGTTATAAAGTCGTCCCATATAACGTAATACGTTATAACGTCGTCCCATATAACGTAACACCTTATAACGTCATCCCATATAACGTAATACGTTATAACGTCATCCCATATAACGTAATACGTTAAAACGTCATAGCATTTAACGTAATACGTTATAAAGTCATACCATATAAAGTATTACGTTACAACGTTAAAACATATAACGTAATACGTTATATCGTCATATCATATAACGTAATACCTTGTAACGTCATACCATATAACGCAATACGTTATAACTTCATACCGTATAACGTAATACGTTATAACGTCATACCATATAACGTAATACGTTATAACGTCATACCATATAACCTATTACGTTATAACGTTATCCGATATAACGTAATACGTTATAACGTCATCCCATATAATTTATTACGTTACAACGTTAAAACATATAACGTAATACGTTATATCGTCATAGCATATAATATAATACGTTATAACGTCATAGCATATAACGTAATACGTTATAACGTCAAACCATATAACGCAATACGTTATAACGTCATACCATATAACGCAATACGTTATAACGGCATACCATATAACGCAATACGTTATAACGTCATCACATATAACGTAATAAGTTATAACGTCATGCTATATAACGTAATACGTTATAACGTCGTCCCACTTAACGCAATACGTTATAACGTCATTTCATATAATGTAATACGTTACAACGTCATACCGTATAACGCAATACGTTATAACGTCATACCATATAACATAATACCTTATAACGTCATACTTTATAAAATATTACGTTCCAACGTCATCCCATATAACATAATACGTTATAACGACATCCCATATAACGAAATACGTTATAAAGTCATTCCATAAAACGTAATACGTTATAACGTCATACCTTTTAACCTATTACGTTCTAACGTCATCCCATATAACGTAATACGTTATAACATCATCCCATATAACATAATACGTTATAACGTCATCCCATATAACCTATTACGTTATAAAGTCATCCCATATAACGTAATACGTTATAACGTCATCCCATATAACCTATTACGTTATAACGTCATCCCATATAACGCAATACGTTATAACGTCATACCATATAACCTATTACGTTATAACGTCATAGCAAATAACCTAATACGTTATAACGTCATACCATATACCGCAATACGTTATAACGTCATACCATATAACGCAATACGTTATAACGGCATACCATATAACGCAATACGTTATAGCGTCATACCATATAACGTATTACGTTATAACGTCATAGCAAATAACGTAATACGTTATAACGTCATACCATACACCGCAATTCGTTATAACGTCATACCATATAACCTATTACGTTATAACGTCATTACAAATAACCTAATACGTTATAACGTCATACCATATACCGCAATAAGTTATAACGTCATACCATATAACGCAATACGTTATAACGGCATACCATATAACGCAATACGTTATAGCGTCATACCATATAACGAAATACGTTATAACGTCATACCATATAACGTAATACGTTATAACGTCATACCATATAACGAAATAAGTTATAACGTCGTCCCATATAACGCAATACGTTATAACGTCATACCATACAACGTAATACGTTATGACGTCATACCATATAACCTATTACGTTCTAACGTCATCCCATATAACGTAATACGTTAAAACGTCATCCCATATAACATAATACGTTATAACGTCATACCATATAACGTAATACGTTATAACGTCATATCTTATAACGCAATACGTTATAGCGTCATACCATATAACGAAATACGTTATAACGTCATACCATACAACGTAATACGTTATGACGTCATCCCATATAACATAATACGTTATAACGTCATACCATATAACGTAATACGTTATAACGTCATACCATATAACGCAATACGTTATAACATCATCCCATATAACGTAATACGTTATAACGTCATCCCATATAACATAGTACGTTATAACGACATCCCATATAACGAAATACGTTATAAAGTCATCCCATATAACCTATTACGTTATAACGTCATCCCATATAACGTAATACGTTATGACGTCATACCATATAACCTATTACGTTATAACGTCATTCCATATAACGTAATACGTTATGACGTCATACCTTATAACCTATTACGTTCTAACGTCATCCCATATAACGTAATACGTTATAACGTCATCCCATATAACCTATTACGTTCTAACGTCATCCCATATAACGTAATACGTTATAACGTCATCCCATACAACGTAATACGTTATAACGTCATACCATATAACCTATTACGTTATAACGTCATAGCAAATAACGTAATACGTTATAACGTCATACCATATACCGCAATACGTTATAACGTCATACCATATAACGCAATACGTTATAACGGCATACCATATAACGGAATACGTTATAACGTCATTCCATATAACGTAATACGTTATAACGTCATCCCATATAACCTATTACGTTATAACGTCATCCCATATAACGTAATACGTTATAACGTCATACCATATAACCTATTACGTTATAACGTCATAGCAAATAACGTAATACGTTATAACGTCATACCATATAACGTAATACGTTATAACGTCATACCATATAACCTATTACGTTATAACGTCATAGCAAATAACGTAATACGTTATAACGTCATACCATATAACGTAATACGTTATAACGTCATACCATATAACGAAATACGTTATAACGTCGTCCCATATAACGCAATACGTTATAACGTCATACCATACAACGTAATACGTTATGACGTCATACCATTTAACCTATTACGTTATAATGTCATTCCATATAACGTAATACGTTATAACGTCATCCCATATAACGTAATACGTTATAACGTCATCCCATATAACGTTATACGTTATAACGTCATCCCATATACCGCAATACGTTATAACGTCATACCATATAACGCAATACGTTATAACGTCATACCATATAACGCAATACGTTATAACGTCATACCATATAACGCAATACGTTATAACGGCATACCATATAACGCAATACGTTATAACGTCATCCCATATAATGTATTACGTTACAACGTTAAAACATATAACGTAATACGTTATATCGTCATACCATATAACGTAATACGTTATAACGTCATAACATATAACCTATTACGTTATAACGTCATCCCATATAACGCAATACGTTATGACGTCATACCATATAACCTATTACGTTATAACGTCATAGCAAATAACGTAATACGTTATAACGTCATACCATATACCGCAATACGTTATAACGTCATACCATATAACGCAATACGTTATAACGTCATACCATACAACGTAATACGTTATATCGTCATTCCATATAACGTAATACGTTATAACGTCATATCATATACCGCAATACGTTATAACGTCATGCCATATAACGCAATAAGTTATAACGGCATACCATATAACGTAATACGTTATAACGTCATACCATATAACGAAATACGTTATAACGTCATACCATATACCGCAATACGTTATAACATCATACCATATAACGCAATACGTTATAACGGCATACCATATAACGCAATACGTTATAGCGTCATACCATATAACGAAATACGTTATAACGTCATACCATATAACGTAATACATTATAACGTCATACCATATAACGAAATACGTTATAACGTCGTCCCATATAACGCAATACGTTATAACGTCATACCATACAACGTAATACGTTATGACGTCATACCAAATAACCTATTACGTTCTAACGTCATCCCATATAAAGTAATACGTTATAACGTCATCCCATATAACATAATACGTTATAACGTCATACCATATAACGTAATACGTTATAACGTCATACCATATATCGAAATACGTTATAACGTCGTCCCATATAACGCAATACGTTATAACGTCATCCCATATAACATAATACGTTATAACGGCATCCCATATAAAGAAATACGTTATAAAGTCATCCCATATAACCTGTTACGTTATAAGGTCGTCCCATATAACGTAATGCGTTATAACGTAATACCATATAACCTATTACGTTATAAAGTCATAGCATATATCGTAATACGTTATAAAGTCGTCCCATATAACGTAATACGTTATAACGTCGTCCCATATAAGCGCAACACGTTATAACGTCATCCCATATAACGTAATACGTTATAACGTCATCCCATATAACGTAATACGTTAAAACGTCATAGCATTTAACGTAATACGTTATAAAGTCATACCATATAAAGTATTACGTTACAACGTTAAAACATATAACGTAATACGTTATATCGTCATATCATATAACGTAATACCTTATAACGTCATACCATATAACGCAATACGTTATAACTTCATACCGTATAACGTAATACGTTATAACGTCATACCATATAACGTAATACGTTATAACGTCATACCATATAACCTATTACGTTATAACGTTATCCGATATAACGTAATACGTTATAACGTCATCCCATATAATTTATTACGTTACAACGATAAAACATATAACGTAATACGTTATATCGTCATATCATATAATATAATACGTTATAACGTCATAGCATATAACGTAATACGTTATAACGTCAAACCATATAACGCAATGCGTTATAACGTCATACCATATAACGCAATACGTTATAACGGCATACCATATAACGCAATACGTTATAACGTCATCACATATAACGTAATAAGTTATAACGTCATGCTATATAACGTAATACGTTATAACGTCGTCCCACTTAACGCAATACGTTATAACGTCATTTCATATAATGTAATACGTTACAACGTCATACCGTATAACGCAATACGTTATAACGTCATACCATATAACATAATACCTTATAACGTCATACTTTATAAAATATTACGTTCCAACGTCATCCCATATAACATAATACGTTATAACGACATCCCATATAACGAAATACGTTATAAAGTCATTCCATAAAACGTAATACGTTATAACGTCATACCTTATAACCTATTACGTTCTAACGTCATCCCATATAACGTAATACGTTATAACGTCATCCCATATAACATAATACGTTATAACGTCATCCCATATAACGAAATACGTTATAACGTCATACCATATAACCTATTACGTTATAACGTCATAGCAAATAACCTAATACGTTATAACGTCATACCATATACCGCAATACGTTATAACGTCATACCATATAACGCAATACGTTATAACGGCATACCATATAACGCAATACGTTATAGCGTCATACCATATAACGTATTACGTTATAACGTCATAGCAAATAACGTAATACGTTATAACGTCATACCATATACCGCAATTCGTTATAACGTCATGCCATATAACCTACTACGTTATAACGTCATTACAAATAACCTAATACGTTATAACGTCATACCATATACCGCAATAAGTTATAACGTCATACCATATAACGCAATACGTTATAACGGCATACCATATAACGCAATACGTTATAGCGTCATACCATATAACGAAATACGTTATAACGTCATACCATATAACGCAATACGTTATAACGTCATATCATATACCGCAATACGTTATAACGTCATGCCATATAACGCAATAAGTTATAACGGCATACCATATAACGTAATACGTTATAACGTCATACCATATAACGAAATACGTTATAACGTCATACCATATACCGCAATACGTTATAACGTCATCCCATATAACATAATACGTTATAACGTCATCCCATATAACGAAATACGTTATAACGTCATACCATATAACGTAATACGTTATAACGTCATCCCATATAACCTATTACGTTATAAAGTCATCCCATATAACGTAATACGTTATAACGTCATACCATATAACCTATTACGTTATAACGTCATCCCATATAACGCAATACGTTATAACGTCATACCATATAACCTATTACGTTATAACGTCATAGCAAATAACCTAATACGTTATAACGTCATACCATATACCGCAATACGTTATAACGTCATACCATATAACGCAATACGTTATAACGGCATACCATATAACGCAATACGTTATAGCGTCATACCATATAACGTATTACGTTATAACGTCATACCATATAACGTAATACGTTATAACGTCATACCATATAACGAAATACGTTATAACGTCGTCCCATATAACGTTATACGTTATAACGTCATCCCATATACCGCAATACGTTATAACGTCATACCATATAACGCAATACGTTATAACGTCATACCATATAACGCAATACGTTATAACGTCATACCATATAACGCAATACGTTATAACGGCATACCATATAACGCAATACGTTATAACGTCATCCCATATAATGTATTACGTTACAACGTTAAAACATATAACGTAATACGTTATATCGTCATCCCATATACCGCAATACGTTATAACGTCATACCATATAACGCAATACGTTATAACGTCATACCATATAACGCAATACGTTATAACGTCATACCATATAACGCAATACGTTATAACGTCATACCATACAACGTAATACGTTATGACGTCATACCATATAACCTATTACGTTCTATCGTCATCCCATATAACGTAATACGTTATAACGTCATCCCATATAACATAATACGTTATAACGTCATACCATATAACGCAATACGTTATAACGTCATACCATAAAACGTAATACGTTATGACGTCATACCATTTAACCTATTACGTTATAATGTCATTCCATATAACGTAATACGTTATAACGTCATCCCATATAACGTAATACGTTATAACGTCATCCCATATAACGTTATACGTTATAACGTCATCCCATATACCGCAATACGTTATAACGTCATACCATATAACGCAATACGTTATAACGTCATACCATATAACGCAATACGTTATAACGTCATACCATATAACGCAATACGTTATAACGGCATACCATATAACGCAATACGTTATAACGTCATCCCATATAATGTATTACGTTACAACGTTAAAACATATAACGTAATACGTTATATCGTCATACCATATAACGTAATACGTTATAACGTCATAACATATAACCTATTACGTTATAACGTCATCCCATATAACGCAATACGTTATGACGTCATACCATATAACCTATTACGTTATAACGTCATAGCAAATAACGTAATACGTTATAACGTCATACCATATACCGCAATACGTTATAACGTCATACCATATAACGCAATACGTTATAACGTCATATCATATACCGCAATACGTTATAACGTCATGCCATATAACGCAATAAGTTATAACGGCATACCATATAACGTAATACGTTATAACGTCATACCATATAACGAAATACGTTATAACGTCATACCATATACCGCAATACGTTATAACATCATACCATATAACGCAATACGTTATAACGGCATACCATATAACGCAATACGTTATAGCGTCATACCATATAACGAAATACGTTATAACGTCATACCATATAACGTAATACATTATAACGCCATACCATATAACGAAATACGTTATAACGTCGTCCCATATAACGCAATACGTTATAACGTCATACCGTACAACGTAATACGTTATGACGTCATACCAAATAACCTATTACGTTCTAACGTCATCCCATATAAAGTAATACGTTATAACGTCATCCCATATAACATAATACGTTATAACGTCATACCATATAACGTAATACGTTATAACGTCATACCATATATCGAAATACGTTATAACGTCGTCCCATATAACGCAATACGTTATAACGTCATCCCATATAACATAATACGTTATAACGACATCCCATATAACGAAATACGTTATAAAGTCATCCCATATAACCTGTTACGTTATAAGGTCGTCCCATATAACGTAATGCGTTATAACGTAATACCATATAACCTATTACGTTATAAAGTCATAGCATATATCGTAATACGTTATAAAGTCGTCCCATATAACGTAATACGTTATAACGTCGTCCCATATAACGCAACACGTTATAACGTCATCCCATATAACGTAATACGTTATAACGTCATCCCATATAACGTAATACGTTAAAACGTCATAGCATTTAACGTAATACGTTATAAAGTCATACCATATAAAGTATTACGTTACAACGTTAAAACATATAACGTAATACGTTATATCGTCATATCATATAACGTAATACCTTATAACGTCATACCATATAACGCAATACGTTATAACTTCATACCGTATAACGTAATACGTTATAACGTCATACCATATAACGTAATACGTTATAACGTCATACCATATAACCTATTACGTTATAACGTTATCCGATATAACGTAATACGTTATAACGTCATCCCATATAATTTATTACGTTACAACGATAAAACATATAACGTAATACGTTATATCGTCATAGCATATAATATAATACGTTATAACGTCATAGCATATAACGTAATACGTTATAACGTCAAACCATATAACGCAATACGTTATAACGTCATACCATATAACGCAATACGTTATAACGGCATACCATATAACGCAATACGTTATAACGTCATCACATATAACGTAATAAGTTATAACGTCATGCTATATAACGTAATACGTTATAACGTCGTCCCACTTAACGCAATACGTTATAACGTCATTTCATATAATGTAATACGTTACAACGTCATACCGTATAACGCAATACGTTATAACGTCATACCATATAACATAATACCTTATAACGTCATACTTTATAAAATATTACGTTCCAACGTCATCCCATATAACATAATACGTTATAACGACATCCCATATAACAAAATACGTTATAAAGTCATTCCATAAAACGTAATACGTTATAACGTCATACCTTATAACCTATTACGTTCTAACGTCATCCCATATAACGTAATACGTTATAACGTCATCCCATATAACATAATACGTTATAACGTCATCCCATATAACGAAATACGTTATAACGTCATACCATATAACGTAATACGTTATAACGTCATCCCATATAACCTATTACGTTATAAAGTCATCCCATATAACGTAATACGTTATAACGTCATACCATATAACCTATTACGTTATAACGTCATCCCATATAACGCAATACGTTATAACGTCATACCATATAACCTATTACGTTATAACGTCATAGCAAATAACCTAATACGTTATAACGTCATACCATATACCGCAATACGTTATAACGTCATACCATATAACGCAATACGTTATAACGGCATACCATATAACGCAATACGTTATAGCGTCATACCATATAACGTATTACGTTATAACGTCATAGCAAATAACGTAATACGTTATAACGTCATACCATATACCGCAATTCGTTATAACGTCATACCATATAACCTACTACGTTATAACGTCATTACAAATAACCTAATACGTTATAACGTCATACCATATACCGCAATAAGTTATAACGTCATACCATATAACGCAATACGTTATAACGGCATACCATATAACGCAATACGTTATAGCGTCATACCATATAACGAAATACGTTATAACGTCATACCATATAACGTAATACGTTATAACGTCATACCATATAACGAACTACGTTATAACGTCGTCCCATATAACGCAATACGTTATAACGTCATACCATACAACGTAATACGTTATGACGTCATACCATATAACCTATTACGTTCTATCGTCATCCCATATAACGTAATACGTTATAACGTCATCCCATATAACATAATACGTTATAACGTCATACCATATAACGCAATACGTTATAACGTCATACCATAAAACGTAATACGTTATGACGTCATACCATTTAACCTATTACGTTATAATGTCATTCCATATAACGCAATACGTTATAACGGCATACCATATAACGCAATACGTTATAACGTCATCCCATATAATGTATTACGTTACAACGTTAAAACATATAACGTAATACGTTATATCGTCATACCATATAACGTAATACGTTATAACGTCATAACATATAACCTATTACGTTATAACGTCATCCCATATAACGCAATACGTTATGACGTCATACCATATAACCTATTACGTTATAACGTCATAGCAAATAACGTAATACGTTATAACGTCATACCATATACCGCAATACGTTATAACGTCATACCATATAACGCAATACGTTATAACGTCATATCATATACCGCAATACGTTATAACGTCATGCCATATAACGCAATAAGTTATAACGGCATACCATATAACGTAATACGTTATAACGTCATACCATATAACGAAATACGTTATAACGTCATACCATATACCGCAATACGTTATAACATCATACCATATAACGCAATACGTTATAACGGCATACCATATAACGCAATACGTTATAGCGTCATACCATATAACGAAATACGTTATAACGTCATACCATATAACGTAATACATTATAACGCCATACCATATAACGAAATACGTTATAACGTCGTCCCATATAACGCAATACGTTATAACGTCATACCATACAACGTAATACGTTATGACGTCATACCAAATAACCTATTACGTTCTAACGTCATCCCATATAAAGTAATACGTTATAACGTCATCCCATATAACATAATACGTTATAACGTCATACCATATAACGTAATACGTTATAACGTCATACCATATATCGAAATACGTTATAACGTCGTCCCATATAACGCAATACGTTATAACGTCATCCCATATAACATAATACGTTATAACGACATCCCATATAACGAAATACGTTATAAAGTCATCCCATATAACCTGTTACGTTATAAGGTCGTCCCATATAACGTAATGCGTTATAACGTAATACCATATAACCTATTACGTTATAAAGTCATAGCATATATCGTAATACGTTATAAAGTCGTCCCATATAACGTAATACGTTATAACGTCGTCCCATATAACGCAACACGTTATAACGTCATCCCATATAACGTAATACGTTATAACGTCATCCCATATAACGTAATACGTTAAAACGTCATAGCATTTAACGTAATACGTTATAAAGTCATACCATATAAAGTATTACGTTACAACGTTAAAACATATAACGTAATACGTTATATCGTCATATCATATAACGTAATACCTTATAACGTCATACCATATAACGCAATACGTTATAACTTCATACCGTATAACGTAATACGTTATAACGTCATACCATATAACGTAATACGTTATAACGTCATACCATATAACCTATTACGTTATAACGTTATCCGATATAACGTAATACGTTATAACGTCATCCCATATAATTTATTACGTTACAACGATAAAACATATAACGTAATACGTTATATCGTCATAGCATATAATATAATACGTTATAACGTCATAGCATATAACGTAATACGTTATAACGTCAAACCATATAACGCAATACGTTATAACGTCATACCATATAACGCAATACGTTATAACGGCATACCATATAACGCAATACGTTATAACGTCATCACATATAACGTAATAAGTTATAACGTCATGCTATATAACGTAATACGTTATAACGTCGTCCCACTTAACGCAATACGTTATAACGTCATTTCATATAATGTAATACGTTACAACGTCATACCGTATAACGCAATACGTTATAACGTCATACCATATAACATAATACCTTATAACGTCATACTTTATAAAATATTACGTTCCAACGTCATCCCATATAACATAATACGTTATAACGACATCCCATATAACAAAATACGTTATAAAGTCATTCCATAAAACGTAATACGTTATAACGTCATACCTTATAACCTATTACGTTCTAACGTCATCCCATATAACGTAATACGTTATAACGTCATCCCATATAACATAATACGTTATAACGTCATCCCATATAACGAAATACGTTATAACGTCATACCATATAACGTAATACGTTATAACGTCATCCCATATAACCTATTACGTTATAAAGTCATCCCATATAACGTAATACGTTATAACGTCATACCATATAACCTATTACGTTATAACGTCATCCCATATAACGCAATACGTTATAACGTCATACCATATAACCTATTACGTTATAACGTCATAGCAAATAACCTAATACGTTATAACGTCATACCATATACCGCAATACGTTATAACGTCATACCATATAACGCAATACGTTATAACGGCATACCATATAACGCAATACGTTATAGCGTCATACCATATAACGTATTACGTTATAACGTCATAGCAAATAACGTAATACGTTATAACGTCATACCATATACCGCAATTCGTTATAACGTCATACCATATAACCTACTACGTTATAACGTCATTACAAATAACCTAATACGTTATAACGTCATACCATATACCGCAATAAGTTATAACGTCATACCATATAACGCAATACGTTATAACGGCATACCATATAACGCAATACGTTATAGCGTCATACCATATAACGAAATACGTTATAACGTCATACCATATAACGTAATACGTTATAACGTCATACCATATAACGAAATACGTTATAACGTCGTCCCATATAACGCAATACGTTATAACGTCATACCATACAACGTAATACGTTATGACGTCATACCATATAACCTATTACGTTCTATCGTCATCCCATATAACGTAATACGTTATAACGTCATCCCATATAACATAATACGTTATAACGTCATACCATATAACGTAATACGTTATAACGTCATCCCATATAACATAATACGTTATAACGTCATACCATATACCGCAATACGTTATAACGTCATACCATATAACGCAATACGTTATAACGGCATACCATATAACGCAATACGTTATAGCGTCATACCATATAACGTATTACGTTATAACGTCATACCATATAACGTAATACGTTATAACGTCATACCATATAACGAAATACGTTATAACGTCGTCCCATATAACGCAATACGTTATAACGTCATACCATACAACGTAATACGTTATGACGTCATACCATTTAACCTATTACGTTATAATGTCATTCCACATAACGTAATACGTTATAACGTCATCCCATATAACGTAATACGTTATAACGTCATCACATATAACGTTATACGTTATAACGTCATCCCATATACCGCACTACGTTATAACGTCATACCATATAACGCAATACGTTATAACGTCATACCATATAACGCAATACGTTATAACGGCATACCATATAACGGAATACGTTATAACGTCATTCCATATAACGTAATACGTTATAACGTCATCCCATATAACGCAATACGTTATATCGTCATAGCATATAACGTAATACGTTATGACGTCATACCATATAACCTATTACGTTATAACGTCATCCCATATAACGCAATACGTTATAACGTCATACCATATAACGCAATACGTTATAACGGCATACCATATAACGCAATACGTTATAACGTCATCCCATATAATGTATTACGTTACAACGTTAAAACATATAACGTAATACGTTATATAGTCATAGCATATAACACAATACGTTATAACGTCATAGCATATAACGTAATACGTTATAACGGCATACCATATAACGGAATACGTTATAACGTCATACCATATAACGCAACACATTATAACGGCATACCATATAACGTAATAAGTTATAACGTCATCCCATATAACGTAATACGTTATAACGTTGTCGCATATAACGTAATACGTTATAACGTCATCAGATATACCGCAATAAGTTATAACGTCGTCCCATATAACGTAATACGATATAACGTCTTCAGATATAACGTAATACGTTATAACGTCGTCCCATTTAACGCAATACGTTATAACGTCATACCATATAACGTAATACGTTATAACGTCATACCATATAACGTAATACGTTATAACGTCATACCATATAACCTATTACGTTATAACGTCATCCCATATAACGCAATACGTTATAACGTCATACCATATAACCTATTACGTTATAACGTCATAGCAAATAACCTAATACGTTATAACGTCATACCATATACCGCAATACGTTATAACGTCATACCATATAACGCAATACGTTATAACGGCATACCATATAACGCAATACGTTATAGCGTCATACCATATAACGTATTACGTTATAACGTCATAGCAAATAACGTAATACGTTATAACGTCATACCATATACCGCAATTCGTTATAACGTCATACCATATAACCTACTACGTTATAACGTCATTACAAATAACCTAATACGTTATAACGTCATACCATATACCGCAATAAGTTATAACGTCATACCATATAACGCAATACGTTATAACGGCATACCATATAACGCAATATGTTATAGCGTCATACCATATAACGTATTACGTTATAACGTCATACCATATAACGCAATACGTTATAACGTCATACCATATAACCTATTACGTTATAACGTCATAGCAAATAACCTAATACGTTATAACGTCATACCATATACCGCAATACGTTATAACGTCATCCCATATAACATAATACGTTATAACGTCATCCCATATAACGAAATACGTTATAACGTCATACCATATAACGTAATACGTTATAACGTCATCCCATATAACCTATTACGTTATAAAGTCATCCCATATAACGTAATACGTTATAACGTCATACCATATAACCTATTACGTTATAACGTCATCCCATATAACGCAATACGTTATAACGACATACCATATAACCTATTACGTTATAACGTCATAGCAAATAACCTAATACGTTATAACGTCATACCATATACCGCAATACGTTATAACGTCATACCATATAACGCAATACGTTATAACGGCATACCATATAACGCAATACGTTATAGCGTCATACCATATAACGTATTACGTTATAACGTCATACCATATAACGTAATACGTTATAACGTCATACCATATAACGAAATACGTTATAACGTCGTCCCATATAACGCAATACGTTATAACGTCATATCATACAACGTAATACGTTATGACGTCATACCATTTAACCTATTACGTTATAATGTCATTCCACATAACGTAATACGTTACAACGTCATCCCATATAACGTAATACGTTATAACGTCATCACATATAACGTTATACGTTATAACGTCATCCCATATACCGCACTACGTTATAACGTCATACCATATAACGCAATACGTTATAACGTCATACCATATAACGCAATACGTTATAACGGCATACCATATAACGGAATACGTTATAACGTCATTCCATATAACGTAATACGTTATAACGTCATCCCATATAACGCAATACGTTATATCGTCATAGCATATAACGTAATACGTTATGACGTCATACCATATAACCTATTACGTTATAACGTCATCCCATATAACGCAATACGTTATAACGTCATACCATATAACGCAATACGTTATAACGGCATACCATATAACGCAATACGTTATAACGTCATCCCATATAATGTATTACGTTACAACGTTAAAACATATAACGTAATACGTTATATAGTCATAGCATATAACACAATACGTTATAACGTCATAGCATATAACGTAATACGTTATAACGGCATACCATATAACGGAATACGTTATAACGTCATACCATATAACGCAACACGTTATAACGGCATACCATATAACGTAATAAGTTATAACGTCATCCCATATAACGTAATACGTTATAACGTTGTCGCATATAACGTAATACGTTATAACGTCATCAGATATACCGCAATAAGTTATAACGTCGTCCCATATAACGTAATACGATATAACGTCTTCAGATATAACGTAATACGTTATAACGTCGTCCCATTTAACGCAATACGTTATAACGTCATACCATATAACGTAATACGTTATAACGTCATACCATATAACGTAATACGTTATAGCGTCATACCATATAACCTATTACGTTATAACGTCATCCCATATAACGCAATACGTTATAACGTCATACCATATAACCTATTACGTTATAACGTCATAGCAAATAACCTAATACGTTATAACGTCATACCATATACCGCAATACGTTATAACGTCATACCATATAACGCAATACGTTATAACGGCATACCATATAACGCAATACGTTATAGCGTCATACCATATAACGTATTACGTTATAACGTCATAGCAAATAACGTAATACGTTATAACGTCATACCATATAACGCAATACGTTATAACGTCATACCATATAACGCAATACGTTATAACGGCATACCATATAACGGAATACGTTATAACGTCATTCCATATAACGTAATACGTTATAACGTCATCCCATATAACGCAATACGTTATATCGTCATAGCATATAACGTAATACGTTATGACGTCATACCATATAACCTATTACGTTATAACGTCATCCCATATAACGCAATACGTTATAACGTCATACCATATAACGCAATACGTTATAACGGCATACCATATAACGCAATACGTTATAACGTCATCCCATATAATGTATTACGTTACAACGTTAAAACATATAACGTAATACGTTATATAGTCATAGCATATAACACAATACGTTATAACGTCATAGCATATAACGTAATACGTTATAACGGCATACCATATAACGGAATACGTTATAACGTCATACCATATAACGCAACACGTTATAACGGCATACCATATAACGTAATAAGTTATAACGTCATCCCATATAACGTAATACGTTATAACGTTGTCGCATATAACGTAATACGTTATAACGTCATCAGATATACCGCAATAAGTTATAACGTCGTCCCATATAACGTAATACGATATAACGTCTTCAGATATAACGTAATACGTTATAACGTCGTCCCATTTAACGCAATACGTTATAACGTCATACCATATAACGTAATACGTTATAACGTCATACCATATAACGTAATACGTTATAGCGTCATACCATATAACCTATTACGTTATAACGTCATCCCATATAACGCAATACGTTATAACGTCATACCATATAACCTATTACGTTATAACGTCATAGCAAATAACCTAATACGTTATAACGTCATTACAAATAACCTAATACGTTATAACGTCATACCATATACCGCAATAAGTTATAACGTCATACCATATAACGCAATACGATATAACGTCTTCAGATATAACGTAATACGTTATAACGTCGTCCCATTTAACGCAATACGTTATAACGTCATACCATATAACGTAATACGTTATAACGTCATACCATATAACGTAATACGTTATAACGTCATACCGTATAACGCAATACGTTATAACGGCATACCATATAACGTAATACGTTATAACGTCATTCCATATAACGTAATACGTTATAACGTCATCCCACATAACCTATTACGTTATAACGTCATCCCATATAACGTAATACGTTATAACGTCATACCATATAACCTATTACGTTATAACGTCATAGCAAATAAGGTAACACGTTATAACGTCATACCATATAACGTAATACGTTATAACGTCATCCCATATAACGAAATACGTTATAACGTCATCCCATATAACCTATTACGTTATAACGTCATCCCATACAACGTAATACGTTATAACGTCATCCCATATAACCTATTACGTTATAGCGTCATCCCATATATCGTAATACGTTATAACGTCATATCATATAACCTATTACGTTATAACGTCGTCCCATATAACTCAATACGTTATAACGTCATACCATACAACGTAATACGTTATAACGTCATTCCATATAACGTAATACGTTATAACGTCATATTATATAACGTAATACGTTATAACGTCATACCATATAACGAAATACGTTATAACGTCATACCATATAACGTAATACGTTATAACGTCATACCATATACCGCAATACGTTATAACGTCATAACTTATAACCTATTACGTTCTAACGTCATCCCATATAACGTAATACGTTATAACGTCAAAACATATAACCTATTACGTTATAACGTCATCCCATATAACGCAATACGTTATAACGTCATACCATATAACCTATTACGTTATAACGTCATAGCAAATAACGTAATACGTTATAACGTCATACCATATAACGAAATACGTTATAACGTCATACCATATAACCTATTACGTTATAACGTCATAGCAAATAACGTAATACGTTATAACGTCATACCATATAACGCAATACGTTATAACGTCATACCATATAACCTATTACGTTATAACGTCATACCATATACCGCAATACGTTATAACGTCATACCGTATAACGCAATACGTTATAACGGCATACCATATAACGTAATACGTTATAACGTCATTCCATATAACGTAATACGTTATAACGTCATCCCACATAACCTATTACGTTATAACGTCATCCCATATAACGTAATACGTTATAACGTCATACCATATAACCTATTACGTTATAACGTCATAGCAAATAAGGTAATACGTTATAACGTCATACCATATAACGTAATACGTTATAACGTCATCCCATATAACGAAATACGTTATAACGTCATCCCATATAACCTATTACGTTATAACGTCATCCCATACAACGTAATACGTTATAACGTCATCCCATATAACCTATTACGTTATAGCGTCATCCCATATATCGTAATACGTTATAACGTCATATCATATAACCTATTACGTTATAACGTCGTCCCATATAACGCAATACGTTATAACGTCATACCATATAACCTATTACGTTATAACGTCATAGCAAATAACGTAATACGTTATAACGTCATACCATATAACGAAATACGTTATAACGTCATACCATATAACCTATTACGTTATAACGTCATAGCAAATAACGTAATACGTTATAACGTCATACCATATAACGCAATACGTTATAACGTCATACCATATAACCTATTACGTTATAACGTCATAGCAAATAACGTAATACGTTATAACGTCATACCATATACCGCAATACGTTATAACGTCATACCATATAACGCAATACGTTATAACGGCATACCATATAACGGAATACGTTATAACGTCATTCCATATAACGTAATACGTTATAACGTCATCCCATATAACCTATTACGTTATAACGTCATCCCATATAACGTAATACGTTATAACGTCATACCATATAACCTATTACGTTATAACGTCATAGCAAATAACGTAATACGTTATAACGTCATACCATATAACGTAATACGTTATAACGTCATACCATATAACGAAATACGTTATAACGTCGTCCTATATAACGCAATACGTTATAACGTAATACCATACAACGTAATACGTTATAACGTCATACCATATAACGCAATACGTTATAACGGCATACCATATAACGGAATACGTTATAACGTCATACCATATAACGCAATACGTTATAACGGCATACCATATAACGGAATACGTTATAACGTCGTCCCATATACCGTAATACGTTATAACGTCATCCCATATAACGTAATACGTTATAACGTCATACCATATAACGTAATACGTTATAACGTCATACCATATAACGAAATACGTTATAACGTCGTCCTATATAACGCAATACGTTATAACGTCATACCATACAACGTAATACGTTATGACGTCATACCATTTAACCTATTACGTTATAATGTCATTCCATATAACGTAATACGTTATAACGTCATCCCATATGACGTAATACGTTATAACGTCATCCCATATAACGTAATACGTTATAACGTCATCCCATATAACCTATTACGTTATAACGTCATCCCATATAACGTAATACGTTATAACGTCATACCATATAACCTATTACGTTATAACGTCATAGCAAATAACGTAATACGTTATAACGTCATACCATATAACGTAATACGTTATAACGTCATCCCATATAACGTAATACGTTATAACGTCGTCCCATATAACGTAATACGTTATAACGTCATCCCATATAACGTAATACGTTATATCGTCATAGCATATAACGTAATACGTTATAACGTCATACCATATAACCTATTACGTTATAACGTCAACCCATATAACGCAATACGTTATAACGTCATACCATATAACCTATTACGTTATAACGTCATAGCAAATAACGTAATACGTTATAACGTCATACCATATAACGTAATACGTTATAACGTCATCCCATATAACGTAATACGTTATAACGTCATACCATATAACCTATTACGTTATAACGTCATAGCAAATAAGGTAATTCGTTATAACGTCATACCATATAACGTAATACGTTATAATGTCATCCCATATAACGAAATACGTTATAACGTCATTCCATATAACGTAATACGTTATAACGTCATCCCATATAACCTATTACGTTATAACGTCATCCCATATAACGTAATACGTTATAACGTCATACCATATAACCTATTACGTTATAACGTCATAGCAAATAACGTAATACGTTATAACGTCATACCATATAACGTAATACGTTATAACGTCATACCATATAACGAAATACGTTATAACGTCGTCCCATATAACGCAATACGTTATAACGTCATACCATACAACGTAATACGTTATGACGTCATACCATTTAACCTATTACGTTATAATGTCATTCCATATAACGTAATACGTTATAACGTCATCCCATATGACGTAATACGTTATAACGTCATCCCATATAACGTAATACGTTATAACGTCATCCCATATAACCTATTACGTTATAACGTCATCCCATATAACGTAATACGTTATAACGTCATACCATATAACCTATTACGTTATAACGTCATAGCAAATAACGTAATACGTTATAACGTCATACCATATAACGTAATACGTTATAACGTCATCCCATATAACGTAATACGTTATAACGTCGTCCCATATAACGTAATACGTTATAACGTCATCCCATATAACGTAATACGTTATATCGTCATAGCATATAACGTAATACGTTATAACGTCATACCATATAACCTATTACGTTATAACGTCATCCCATATAACGCAATACGTTATAACGTCATACCATATAACCTATTACGTTATAACGTCATAGCAAATAACGTAATACGTTATAACGTCATACCATATACCGCAATACGTTATAACGTCATACCATATAACGCAATACGTTATAACGGCATACCATATAACCTATTACGTTATAACGTCATAGCAAATAACGCAATACGTTATAACGTCATACCATATAACCTATTACGTTATAACGTCATAGCAAATAACGTAATACGTTATAACGTCATACCATATACCGCAATACGTTATAACGTCATACCATATAACGCAATACGTTATAACGGCATACCATATAACGGAATACGTTATAACGTCATTCCATATAACGTAATACGTTATAACGTCATCCCATATAACCTATTACGTTATAACGTCATCCCATATAACGTAATACGTTATGACGTCATACCATATAACCTATTACGTTATAACGTCATAGCAAATAACGTAATACGTTATAACGTCATACCATATAACGTAATACGTTATAACGTCATACCATATAACGAAATACGTTATAACGTCATACCATATAACCTATTACGTTATAACGTCATAGCAAATAACGTAATACGTTATAACGTCATACCATATAACGTAATACGTTATAACGTCATCCCATATAACGTAATACGTTATAACGTCATCCCATATAACCTATTACGTTATAACGTCATCCCATATAACGTAATACGTTATAACGTCATACCATATAACCTATTACGTTATAACGTCATAGCAAATAACGTAATACGTTATAACGTCATACCATATAACCTATTACGTTATAACGTCATCCCATATAACGCAATACGTTATAACGTCATACCATATAACCTATTACGTTATAACGTCATAGCAAATAACGTAATACGTTATAACGTCATACCATATACCGCAATACGTTATAACGTCATCCCATATAACGTAATACGTTATAACGTCATCCCATATAACCGATTACGTTATAACGTCATCCCATATAACGTAATACGTTATAACGTCATACCATATAACCTATTACGTTATAACGTCATAGCAAATAACGTAATACGTTATAACGTCATACCATATAACGTAATACGTTATAACGTCATCCCATATAACGTAATACGTTATAACGTCGTCCCATATAACGTAATACGTTATAACGTCATCCCATATAACGTAATACGTTATATCGTCATAGCATATAACGTAATACGTTATAACGTCATACCATATAACCTATTACGTTATAACGTCATCCCATATAACGCAATACGTTATAACGTCATACCATATAACCTATTACGTTATAACGTCATAGCAAATAACGTAATACGTTATAACGTCATACCATATAACGTAATACGTTATAACGTCATCCCATATAACGTAATACGTTATAACGTCATACCATATAACCTATTACGTTATAACGTCATAGCAAATAAGGTAATACGTTATAACGTCATACCATATAACGTAATACGTTATATCGTCATATCATATAACGTAATACGTTATAACGTCATACCATATAACCTATTACGTTATAACGTCATCCCATATAACGCAATACGTTATAACGTCATACCATATAACCTATTACGTTATAACGTCATTCCATATAACGTAATACGTTATAACGTCATCCCATATAACCTATTACGTTATAACGTCATCCCATATAACGTAATACGTTATAACGTCATACCATATAACCTATTACGTTATAACGTCATAGCAAATAACGTAATACGTTATAACGTCATACCATATAACGTAATACGTTATAACGTCATACCATATAACGAAATACGTTATAACGTCGTCCCATATAACGCAATACGTTATAACGTCATACCATACAACGTAATACGTTATAACGTCGTCCCATATACCGTAATACGTTATAACGTCATCCCATATAACGTAATACGTTATATCGTCATATCATATAACGTAATACGTTATAACGTCATACCATATAACCTATTACGTTATAACGTCATCCCATATAACGCAATACGTTATAACGTCATACCATATAACCTATTACGTTATAACGTCATAGCAAATAACGTAATACGTTATAACGTCATACCATATACCGCAATACGTTATAACGTCATACCATATAACGCAATACGTTATAACGGCATACCATATAACGGAATACGTTATAACGTCATTCCATATAACGTAATACGTTATAACGTCATCCCATATAACCTATTACGTTATAACGTCATCCCATATAACGTAATACGTTATAACGACATACCATATAACCTATTACGTTATAACGTCATAGCAAATAACGTAATACGTTATAACGTCATACCATATAACGTAATACGTTATAACGTCATACCATATAACGAAATACGTTATAACGTCGTCCTATATAACGCAATACGTTATAACGTCATACCATACAACGTAATACGTTATAACGTCATACCATATAACGCAATACGTTATAACGGCATACCATATAACGGAATACGTTATAACGTCATTCCATATAACGTAATACGTTATAACGTCATCCCATATAACCTATTACGTTATAACGTCATCCCATATAACGTAATACGTTATAACGACATACCATATAACCTATTACGTTATAACGTCATAGCAAATAACGTAATACGTTATAACGTCATACCATATAACGTAATACGTTATAACGTCATACCATATAACGAAATACGTTATAACGTCGTCCTATATAACGCAATACGTTATAATGTCATACCATACAACGTAATACGTTATGACGTCATACCATTTAACCTATTACGTTATAATGTCATTCCATATAACGTAATACGTTATAACGTCATCCCATATGACGTAGTACGTTATAACGTCATCCCATATAACGTAATACGTTATAACGTCATCCCATATAACCTATTACGTTATAACGTCATCCCATATAACGTAATACGTTATAACGTCGTCCCATATAACGTAATACGTTATACCGTCATCCCATATAACGTAATACGTTATATCGTCATAGCATATAACGTAATACGTTATAACGTCATACCATATAACCTATTAAGTTATAACGTCATCCCATATAACGCAATACGTTATAACGTCATCCCACATAACCTATTACGTTATAACGTCATCCCATATAACGTAATACGTTATAACGTCATACCATATAACCTATTACGTTATAACGTCATAGCAAATAAGGTAACACGTTATAACGTCATACCATATAACGTAATACGTTATAACGTCATCCCATATAACGAAATACGTTATAACGTCATCCCATATAACATATTACGTTATAACGTCATCCCATACAACGTAATACGTTATAACGTCATCCCATATAACCTATTACGTTATAGCGTCATCCCATATATCGTAATACGTTATAACGTCATATCATATAACCTATTACGTTATAACGTCGTCCCATATAACTCAATACGTTATAACGTCATACCATACAACGTAATACGTTATAACGTCATTCCATATAACGTAATACGTTATAACGTCATATTATATAACGTAATACGTTATAACGTCATACCATATAACGAAATACGTTATAACGTCATACCATATAACGTAATACGTTATAACGTCATACCATATAACCTATTACGTTATAACGTCATAGCAAATAACGTAATACGTTATAACGTCATACCATATAACGCAATACGTTATAACGTCATACCATATAACCTATTACGTTATAACGTCATACCATATACCGCAATACGTTATAACGTCATACCGTATAACGCAATACGTTATAACGGCATACCATATAACGTAATACGTTATAACGTCATTCCATATAACGTAATACGTTATAACGTCATCCCACATAACCTATTACGTTATAACGTCATCCCATATAACGTAATACGTTATAACGTCATACCATATAACCTATTACGTTATAACGTCATAGCAAATAAGGTAATACGTTATAACGTCATACCATATAACGTAATACGTTATAACGTCATCCCATATAACGAAATACGTTATAACGTCATCCCATATAACCTATTACGTTATAACGTCATCCCATACAACGTAATACGTTATAACGTCATCCCATATAACCTATTACGTTATAGCGTCATCCCATATATCGTAATACGTTATAACGTCATATCATATAACCTATTACGTTATAACGTCATCCCATATAACGCAATACGTTATAACGTCATACCATATAACCTATTACGTTATAACGTCATAGCAAATAACGTAATACGTTATAACGTCATACCATATAACGAAATACGTTATAACGTCATACCATATAACCTATTACGTTATAACGTCATAGCAAATAACGTAATACGTTATAACGTCATACCATATAACGCAATACGTTATAACGTCATACCATATAACCTATTACGTTATAACGTCATACCATATACCGCAATACGTTATAACGTCATACCGTATAACGCAATACGTTATAACGGCATACCATATAACGTAATACGTTATAACGTCATTCCATATAACGTAATACGTTATAACGTCATCCCACATAACCTATTATGTTATAACGTCATCCCATATAACGTAATACGTTATAACGTCATACCATATAACCTATTACGTTATAACGTCATAGCAAATAAGGTAATACGTTATAACGTCATACCATATAACGTAATACGTTATAACGTCATCCCATATAACGAAATACGTTATAACGTCATCCCATATAACCTATTACGTTATAACGTCATCCCATACAACGTAATACGTTATAACGTCATCCCATATAACCTATTACGTTATAGCGTCATCCCATATATCGTAATACGTTATAACGTCATATCATATAACCTATTACGTTATAACGTCGTCCCATATAACGCAATACGTTATAACGTCATACCATATAACCTATTACGTTATAACGTCATAGCAAATAACGTAATACGTTATAACGTCATACCATATAACGAAATACGTTATAACGTCATACCATATAACCTATTACGTTATAACGTCATAGCAAATAACGTAATACGTTATAACGTCATACCATATAACGCAATACGTTATAACGTCATACCATATAACCTATTACGTTATAACGTCATAGCAAATAACGTAATACGTTATAACGTCATACCATATACCGCAATACGTTATAACGTCATACCATATAACGCAATACGTTATAACGGCATACCATATAACGGAATACGTTATAACGTCATTCCATATAACGTAATACGTTATAACGTCATCCCATATAACCTATTACGTTATAACGTCATCCCATATAACGTAATACGTTATAACGTCATACCATATAACCTATTACGTTATAACGTCATAGCAAATAACGTAATACGTTATAACGTCATACCATATAACGTAATACGTTATAACGTCATACCATATAACGAAATACGTTATAACGTCATACCATATAACCTATTACGTTATAACGTCATAGCAAATAACGTAATACGTTATAACGTCATAAAATATAACGTAATACGTTATAACGTCATACCATATAACCTATTACGTTATAACGTCATAGCAAATAACGTAATACGTTATAACGTCATACCATATAACGTAATACGTTATAACGTCATACCATATAACGAAATACGTTATAACGTCATACCATATAACCTATTACGTTATAATGTCATCCCATATAACGAAATACGTTATAACGTCATCCCATATAACCTATTACGTTATAACGTCATCCCATACAACGTAATACGTTATAACGTCGTCCCATATACCGTAATACGTTATAACGTCATCCCATATAACGTAATACGTTATATCGTCATATCATATAACGTAATACGTTATAACGTCATACCATATAACCTATTACGTTATAACGTCATCCCATATAACGCAATACGTTATAACGTCATACCATATAACCTATTACGTTATAACGTCATAGCAAATAACGTAATACGTTATAACGTCATACCATATACCGCAATACGTTATAACGTCATACCATATAACGCAATACGTTATAACGGCATACCATATAACGGAATACGTTATAACGTCATTCCATATAACGTAATACGTTATAACGTCATCCCATATAACCTATTACGTTATAACGTCATCCCATATAACGTAATACGTTATAACGACATACCATATATCCTATTACGTTATAACGTCATAGCAAATAACGTAATACGTTATAACGTCATACCATATAACGTAATACGTTATAACGTCATACCATATAACGAAATACGTTATAACGTCGTCCTATATAACGCAATACGTTATAACGTAATACCATACAACGTAATACGTTATAACGTCATACCATATAACGCAATACGTTATAACGGCATACCATATAACGGAATACGTTATAACGTCATTCCATATAACGTAATACGTTATAACGTCATCCCATATAACCTATTACGTTATAACGTCATCCCATATAACGAAATACGTTATAACGTCATCCCATATAACCTATTACGTTATAACGTCATCCCATACAACGTAATACGTTATAACGTCGTCCCATATACCGTAATACGTTATAACGTCATCCCATATAACGTAATACGTTATAACGTCATACCATATAACGTAATACGTTATAACGTCATACCATATAACGAAATACGTTATAACGTCGTCCTATATAACGCAATACGTTATAACGTCATACCATACAACGTAATACGTTATGACGTCATACCATTTAACCTATTACGTTATAATGTCATTCCATATAACGTAATACGTTATAACGTCATCCCATATGACGTAATACGTTATAACGTCATCCCATATAACGTAATACGTTATAACGTCATCCCATATAACCTATTACGTTATAACGTCATCCCATATAACGTAATACGTTATAACGTCATACCATATAACCTATTACGTTATAACGTCATAGCAAATAACGTAATACGTTATAACGTCATACCATATAACGTAATACGTTATAACGTCATCCCATATAACGTAATACGTTATAACGTCATACCATATAACCTATTACGTTATAACGTCATAGCAAATAAGGTAATACGTTATAACGTCATACCATATAACGTAATACGTTATAATGTCATCCCATATAACGAAATACGTTATAACGTCATTCCATATAACGTAATACGTTATAACGTCATCCCATATAACCTATTACGTTATAACGTCATCCCATATAACGTAATACGTTATAACGTCATACCATATAACCTATTACGTTATAACGTCATAGCAAATAACGTAATACGTTATAACGTCATACCATATAACGTAATACGTTATAACGTCATACCATATAACGAAATACGTTATAACGTCGTCCCATATAACGCAATACGTTATAACGTCATACCATACAACGTAATACGTTATGACGTCATACCATTTAACCTATTACGTTATAATGTCATTCCATATAACGTAATACGTTATAACGTCATCCCATATGACGTAATACGTTATAACGTCATCCCATATAACGTAATACGTTATAACGTCATCCCATATAACCTATTACGTTATAACGTCATCCCATATAACGTAATACGTTATAACGTCATACCATATAACCTATTACGTTATAACGTCATAGCAAATAACGTAATACGTTATAACGTCATACCATATAACGTAATACGTTATAACGTCATCCCATATAACGTAATACGTTATAACGTCGTCCCATATAACGTAATACGTTATAACGTCATCCCATATAACGTAATACGTTATATCGTCATAGCATATAACGTAATACGTTATAACGTCATACCATATAACCTATTACGTTATAACGTCATCCCATATAACGCAATACGTTATAACGTCATACCATATAACCTATTACGTTATAACGTCATAGCAAATAACGTAATACGTTATAACGTCATACCATATACCGCAATACGTTATAACGTCATACCATATAACGCAATACGTTATAACGGCATACCATATAACCTATTACGTTATAACGTCATAGCAAATAACGCAATACGTTATAACGTCATACCATATAACCTATTACGTTATAACGTCATAGCAAATAACGTAATACGTTATAACGTCATACCATATACCGCAATACGTTATAACGTCATACCATATAACGCAATACGTTATAACGGCATACCATATAACGGAATACGTTATAACGTCATTCCATATAACGTAATACGTTATAACGTCATCCCATATAACCTATTACGTTATAACGTCATCCCATATAACGTAATACGTTATGACGTCATACCATATAACCTATTACGTTATAACGTCATAGCAAATAACGTAATACGTTATAACGTCATACCATATAACGTAATACGTTATAACGTCATACCATATAACGAAATACGTTATAACGTCATACCATATAACCTATTACGTTATAACGTCATAGCAAATAACGTAATACGTTATAACGTCATACCATATAACGTAATACGTTATAACGTCATCCCATATAACGTAATACGTTATAACGTCATCCCATATAACCTATTACGTTATAACGTCATCCCATATAACGTAATACGTTATAACGTCATACCATATAACCTATTACGTTATAACGTCATAGCAAATAACGTAATACGTTATAACGTCATACCATATAACCTATTACGTTATAACGTCATTCCATATAACGCAATACGTTATAACGTCATACCATATAACCTATTACGTTATAACGTCATAGCAAATAACGTAATACGTTATAACGTCATACCATATACCGCAATACGTTATAACGTCATCCCATATAACGTAATACGTTATAACGTCATCCCATATAACCGATTACGTTATAACGTCATCCCATATAACGTAATACGTTATAACGTCATACCATATAACCTATTACGTTATAACGTCATAGCAAATAACGTAATACGTTATAACGTCATACCATATAACGTAATACGTTATAACGTCATCCCATATAACGTAATACGTTATAACGTCGTCCCATATAACGTAATACGTTATAACGTCATCCCATATAACGTAATACGTTATATCGTCATAGCATATAACGTAATACGTTATAACGTCATACCATATAACCTATTACGTTATAACGTCATCCCATATAACGCAATACGTTATAACGTCATACCATATAACCTATTACGTTATAACGTCATAGCAAATAACGTAATACGTTATAACGTCATACCATATAACGTAATACGTTATAACGTCATCCCATATAACGTAAT
Source organism: Bombus huntii (assembly GCF_024542735.1). Taxonomy (NCBI): domain Eukaryota; kingdom Metazoa; phylum Arthropoda; class Insecta; order Hymenoptera; family Apidae; genus Bombus; species Bombus huntii. The sequence goes on along the minus strand of NC_066246.1, from coordinate 17,353,113 downwards.
ACGTTATAACGTCATACCATATAACCTATTACGTTATAACGTCATAGCAAATAAGGTAATACGTTATAACGTCATACCATATAACGTAATACGTTATATCGTCATATCATATAACGTAATACGTTATAACGTCATACCATATAACCTATTACGTTATAACGTCATCCCATATAACGCAATACGTTATAACGTCATACCATATAACCTATTACGTTATAACGTCATTCCATATAACGTAATACGTTATAACGTCATCCCATATAACCTATTACGTTATAACGTCATCCCATATAACGTAATACGTTATAACGTCATACCATATAACCTATTACGTTATAACGTCATAGCAAATAACGTAATACGCTATAACGTCTTACCATATAACGTAATACGTTATAACGTCATACCATATAACGAAATACGTTATAACGTCGTCCCATATAACGCAATACGTTATAACGTCATACCATACAACGTAATACGTTATAACGTCGTCCCATATACCGTAATACGTTATAACGTCATCCCATATAACGTAATACGTTATATCGTCATATCATATAACGTAATACGTTATAACGTCATACCATATAACCTATTACGTTATAACGTCATCCCATATAACGCAATACGTTATAACGTCATACCATATAACCTATTACGTTATAACGTCATAGCAAATAACGTAATACGTTATAACGTCATACCATATACCGCAATACGTTATAACGTCATACCATATAACGCAATACGTTATAACGGCATACCATATAACGGAATACGTTATAACGTCATTCCATATAACGTAATACGTTATAACGTCATCCCATATAACCTATTACGTTATAACGTCATCCCATATAACGTAATACGTTATAACGACATACCATATAACCTATTACGTTATAACGTCATAGCAAATAACGTAATACGTTATAACGTCATACCATATAACGTAATACGTTATAACGTCATACCATATAACGAAATACGTTATAACGTCGTCCTATATAACGCAATACGTTATAACGTCATACCATACAACGTAATACGTTATAACGTCATACCATATAACGCAATACGTTATAACGGCATACCATATAACGGAATACGTTATAACGTCATTCCATATAACGTAATACGTTATAACGTCATCCCATATAACCTATTACGTTATAACGTCATCCCATATAACGTAATACGTTATAACGACATACCATATAACCTATTACGTTATAACGTCATAGCAAATAACGTAATACGTTATAACGTCATACTATATAACGTAATACGTTATAACGTCATACCATATAACGAAATACGTTATAACGTCGTCCTATATAACGCAATACGTTATAATGTCATACCATACAACGTAATACGTTATGACGTCATACCATTTAACCTATTACGTTATAATGTCATTCCATATAACGTAATACGTTATAACGTCATCCCATATGACGTAATACGTTATAACGTCATCCCATATAACGTAATACGTTATAACGTCATCCCATATAACCTATTACGTTATAACGTCATCCCATATAACGTAATACGTTATAACGTCGTCCCATATAACGTAATACGTTATACCGTCATCCCATATAACGTAATACGTTATATCGTCATAGCATATAACGTAATACGTTATAACGTCATACCATATAACCTATTAAGTTATAACGTCATCCCATATAACGCAATACGTTATAACGTCATACCATATAACCTATTACGTTATAACGTCATAGCAAATAACGTAATACGTTATAACGTCATACCATATAACGTAATACGTTATAACGTCATCCCATATAACGTAATACGTTATAACGTCATACCATATAACCTATTACGTTATAACGTCATAGCAAATAAGGTAATACGTTATAACGTCATACCATATAACGTAATACGTTATAATGTCATCCCATATAACGAAATACGTTATAACGTCATCCCATATAACCTATTACGTTATAACGTCATCCCATACAACGTAATACGTTATAACGTCGTCCCATATACCGTAATACGTTATAACGTCATCCCATATAACGTAATACGTTATATCGTCATATCATATAACGTAATACGTTATAACGTCATACCATATAACCTATTACGTTATAACGTCATCCCATATAACGCAATACGTTATAACGTCATACCATATAACCTATTACGTTATAACGTCATAGCAAATAACGTAATACGTTATAACGTCATACCATATACCGCAATACGTTATAACGTCATACCATATAACGCAATACGTTATAACGGCATACCATATAACGAAATACGTTATAACGTCATCCCATATAACCTATTACGTTATAGCGTCATCCCATACAACGTAATACGTTATAACGTCGTCCCATATACCGTAATACGTTATAACGTCATCCCATATAACGTAATACGTTATATCGTCATATCATATAACGTAATACGTTATAACGTCATACCATATAACCTATTACGTTATAACGTCATCCCATATAACGCAATACGTTATAACGTCATACCATATAACCTATTACGTTATAACGTCATAGCAAATAACGTAATACGTTATAACGTCATACCATATACCGCAATACGTTATAACGTCATCCCATATAACGTAATACGTTATAACGTCATCCCATATAACCGATTACGTTATAACGTCATCCCATATAACGTAATACGTTATAACGTCATACCATATAACCTATTACGTTATAACGTCATAGCAAATAACGTAATACGTTATAACGTCATACCATATAACGTAATACGTTATAACGTCATCCCATATAACGTAATACGTTATAACGTCGTCCCATATAACGTAATACGTTATAACGTCATCCCATATAACGTAATACGTTATATCGTCATAGCATATAACGTAATACGTTATAACGTCATACCATATAACCTATTACGTTATAACGTCATCCCATATAACGCAATACGTTATAACGTCATACCATATAACCTATTACGTTATAACGTCATAGCAAATAACGTAATACGTTATAACGTCATACCATATAACGTAATACGTTATAACGTCATCCCATATAACGTAATACGTTATAACGTCATACCATATAACCTATTACGTTATAACGTCATAGCAAATAAGGTAATACGTTATAACGTCATACCATATAACGTAATACGTTATATCGTCATATCATATAACGTAATACGTTATAACGTCATACCATATAACCTATTACGTTATAACGTCATCCCATATAACGCAATACGTTATAACGTCATACCATATAACCTATTACGTTATAACGTCATTCCATATAACGTAATACGTTATAACGTCATCCCATATAACCTATTACGTTATAACGTCATCCCATATAACGTAATACGTTATAACGTCATACCATATAACCTATTACGTTATAACGTCATAGCAAATAACGTAATACGTTATAACGTCATACCATATAACGTAATACGTTATAACGTCATACCATATAACGAAATACGTTATAACGTCGTCCCATATAACGCAATACGTTATAACGTCATACCATACAACGTAATACGTTATAACGTCGTCCCATATAACCTATTACGTTATAACGTCATCCCATATAACGTAATACGTTATAACGACATACCATATAACCTATTACGTTATAACGTCATAGCAAATAACGTAATACGTTATAACGTCATACCATATAACGTAATACGTTATAACGTCATACCATATAACTAAATACGTTATAACGTCGTCCTATATAACGCAATACGTTATAACGTCATACCATACAACGTAATACGTTATAACGTCATACCATATAACGCAATACGTTATAACGGCATACCATATAACGGAATACGTTATAACGTCATTCCATATAACGTAATACGTTATAACGTCATACCATATAACCTATTACGTTATAACGTCATCCCATATAACGCAATACGTTATAACGTCATACCATATAACCTATTACGTTATAACGTCATTCCATATAACGTAATACGTTATAACGTCATCCCATATAACCTATTACGTTATAACGTCATCCCATATAACGCAATACGTTATAACGTCATACCATATAACCTATTACGTTATAACGTCATAGCAAATAACGTAATACGTTATAACGTCATACCATATAACGTAATACGTTATAACGTCATCCCATATAACGTAATACGTTATAACGTCATACCATATAACCTATTACGTTATAACGTCATAGCAAATAAGGTAATACGTTATAACGTCATACCATATAACGTAATACGTTATATCGTCATATCATATAACGTAATACGTTATAACGTCATACCATATAACCTATTACGTTATAACGTCATCCCATATAACGCAATACGTTATAACGTCATACCATATAACCTATTACGTTATAACGTCATTCCATATAACGTAATACGTTATAACGTCATCCCATATAACCTATTACGTTATAACGTCATCCCATATAACGTAATACGTTATAACGTCATACCATATAACCTATTACGTTATAACGTCATAGCAAATAACGTAATACGTTATAACGTCATACCATATAACGTAATACGTTATAACGTCATACCATATAACGAAATACGTTATAACGTCGTCCCATATAACGCAATACGTTATAACGTCATACCATACAACGTAATACGTTATAACGTCGTCCCATATACCGTAATACGTTATAACGTCATCCCATATAACGTAATACGTTATATCGTCATATCATATAACGTAATACGTTATAACGTCATACCATATAACCTATTACGTTATAACGTCATCCCATATAACGCAATACGTTATAACGTCATACCATATAACCTATTACGTTATAACGTCATAGCAAATAACGTAATACGTTATAACGTCATACCATATACCGCAATACGTTATAACGTCATACCATATAACGCAATACGTTATAACGGCATACCATATAACGGAATACGTTATAACGTCATTCCATATAACGTAATACGTTATAACGTCATCCCATATAACCTATTACGTTATAACGTCATCCCATATAACGTAATACGTTATAACGACATACCATATAACCTATTACGTTATAACGTCATAGCAAATAACGTAATACGTTATAACGTCATACCATATAACGTAATACGTTATAACGTCATACCATATAACGAAATACGTTATAACGTCGTCCTATATAACGCAATACGTTATAACGTCATACCATACAACGTAATACGTTATAACGTCATACCATATAACGCAATACGTTATAACGGCATACCATATAACGGAATACGTTATAACGTCATTCCATATAACGTAATACGTTATAACGTCATCCCATATAACCTATTACGTTATAACGTCATCCCATATAACGTAATACGTTATAACGACATACCATATAACCTATTACGTTATAACGTCATAGCAAATAACGTAATACGTTATAACGTCATACCATATAACGTAATACGTTATAACGTCATACCATATAACGAAATACGTTATAAGGTCGTCCTATATAACGCAATACGTTATAATGTCATACCATACAACGTAATACGTTATGACGTCATACCATTTAACCTATTACGTTATAATGTCATTCCATATAACGTAATACGTTATAACGTCATCCCATATGACGTAATACGTTATAACGTCATCCCATATAACGTAATACGTTATAACGTCATCCCATATAACCTATTACGTTATAACGTCATCCCATATAACGTAATACGTTATAACGTCATACCATATAACCTATTACGTTATAACGTCATAGCAAATAACGTAATACGTTATAACGTCATACCATATAACGTAATACGTTATAACGTCATCCCATATAACGTAATACGTTATAACGTCGTCCCATATAACGTAATACGTTATACCGTCATCCCATATAACGTAATACGTTATATCGTCATAGCATATAACGTAATACGTTATAACGTCATACCATATAACCTATTAAGTTATAACGTCATCCCATATAACGCAATACGTTATAACGTCATACCATATAACCTATTACGTTATAACGTCATAGCAAATAACGTAATACGTTATAACGTCATACCATATAACGTAATACGTTATAACGTCATCCCATATAACGTAATACGTTATAACGTCATACCATATAACCTATTACGTTATAACGTCATAGCAAATAAGGTAATACGTTATAACGTCATACCATATAACGTAATACGTTATAATGTCATCCCATATAACGAAATACGTTATAACGTCATCCCATATAACCTATTACGTTATAACGTCATCCCATACAACGTAATACGTTATAACGTCGTCCCATATACCGTAATACGTTATAACGTCATCCCATATAACGTAATACGTTATATCGTCATATCATATAACGTAATACGTTATAACGTCATACCATATAACCTATTACGTTATAACGTCATCCCATATAACGCAATACGTTATAACGTCATACCATATAACCTATTACGTTATAACGTCATAGCAAATAACGTAATACGTTATAACGTCATACCATATACCGCAATACGTTATAACGTCATACCATATAACGCAATACGTTATAACGGCATACCATATAACGAAATACGTTATAACGTCATCCCATATAACCTATTACGTTATAACGTCATCCCATACAACGTAATACGTTATAACGTCGTCCCATATACCGTAATACGTTATAACGTCATCCCATATAACGTAATACGTTATATCGTCATATCATATAACGTAATACGTTATAACGTCATACCATATAACCTATTACGTTATAACGTCATCCCATATAACGCAATACGTTATAACGTCATACCATATAACCTATTACGTTATAACGTCATAGCAAATAACGTAATACGTTATAACGTCATACCATATACCGCAATACGTTATAACGTCATCCCATATAACGTAATACGTTATAACGTCATCCCATATAACCGATTACGTTATAACGTCATCCCATATAACGTAATACGTTATAACGTCATACCATATAACCTATTACGTTATAACGTCATCCCATATAACGTAATACGTTATAACGACATACCATATAACCTATTACGTTATAACGTCATAGCAAATAACGTAATACGTTATAACGTCATACCATATAACGTAATACGTTATAACGTCATACCATATAACGAAATACGTTATAACGTCGTCCTATATAACGCAATACGTTATAATGTCATACCATACAACGTAATACGTTATGACGTCATACCATTTAACCTATTACGTTATAATGTCATTCCATATAACGTAATACGTTATAACGTCATCCCATATGACGTAATACGTTATAACGTCATCCCATATAACGTAATACGTTATAACGTCATCCCATATAACCTATTACGTTATAACGTCATCCCATATAACGTAATACGTTATAACGTCATACCATATAACCTATTACGTTATAACGTCATAGCAAATAACGTAATACGTTATAACGTCATACCATATAACGTAATACGTTATAACGTCATCCCATATAACGTAATACGTTATAACGTCGTCCCATATAACGTAATACGTTATACCGTCATCCCATATAACGTAATACGTTATATCGTCATAGCATATAACGTAATACGTTATAACGTCATACCATATAACCTATTAAGTTATAACGTCATCCCATATAACGCAATACGTTATAACGTCATACCATATAACCTATTACGTTATAACGTCATAGCAAATAAGGTAATACGTTATAACGTCATACCATATAACGTAATACGTTATATCGTCATATCATATAACGTAATACGTTATAACGTCATACCATATAACCTATTACGTTATAACGTCATCCCATATAACGCAATACGTTATAACGTCATACCATATAACCTATTACGTTATAACGTCATTCCATATAACGTAATACGTTATAACGTCATCCCATATAACCTATTACGTTATAACGTCATCCCATATAACGTAATACGTTATAACGTCATACCATATAACCTATTACGTTATAACGTCATAGCAAATAACGTAATACGTTATAACGTCATACCATATAACGTAATACGTTATAACGTCATACCATATAACGAAATACGTTATAACGTCGTCCCATATAACGCAATACGTTATAACGTCATACCATACAACGTAATACGTTATAACGTCGTCCCATATAACCTATTACGTTATAACGTCATCCCATATAACGTAATACGTTATAACGACATACCATATAACCTATTACGTTATAACGTCATAGCAAATAACGTAATACGTTATAACGTCATACCATATAACGTAATACGTTATAACGTCATACCATATAACGAAATACGTTATAACGTCGTCCTATATAACGCAATACGTTATAACGTCATACCATACAACGTAATACGTTATAACGTCATACCATATAACGCAATACGTTATAACGTCATACCATATAACGGAATACGTTATAACGTCATTCCATATAACGTAATACGTTATAACGTCATCCCATATAACCTATTACGTTATAACGTCATCCCATATAACGTAATACGTTATAACGACATACCATATAACCTATTACGTTATAACGTCATAGCAAATAACGTAATACGTTATAACGTCATACCATATAACGTAATACGTTATAACGTCATACCATATAACGAAATACGTTATAACGTCGTCCTATATAACGCAATACGTTATAATGTCATACCATACAACGTAATACGTTATGACGTCATACCATTTAACCTATTACGTTATAATGTCATTCCATATAACGTAATACGTTATAACGTCATCCCATATGACGTAATACGTTATAACGTCATCCCATATAACGTAATACGTTATAACGTCATCCCATATAACCTATTACGTTATAACGTCATCCCATATAACGTAATACGTTATAACGTCATACCATATAACCTATTACGTTATAACGTCATAGCAAATAACGTAATACGTTATAACGTCATACCATATAACGTAATACGTTATAACGTCATCCCATATAACGTAATACGTTATAACGTCGTCCCATATAACGTAATACGTTATACCGTCATCCCATATAACGTAATACGTTATATCGTCATAGCATATAACGTAATACGTTATAACGTCATACCATATAACCTATTAAGTTATAACGTCATCCCATATAACGCAATACGTTATAACGTCATACCATATAACCTATTACGTTATAACGTCATAGCAAATAACGTAATACGTTATAACGTCATACCATATAACGTAATACGTTATAACGTCATCCCATATAACGTAATACGTTATAACGTCATACCATATAACCTATTACGTTATAACGTCATAGCAAATAAGGTAATACGTTATAACGTCATACCATATAACGTAATACGTTATAATGTCATCCCATATAACGAAATACGTTATAACGTCATCCCATATAACCTATTACGTTATAACGTCATCCCATACAACGTAATACGTTATAACGTCGTCCCATATACCGTAATACGTTATAACGTCATCCCATATAACGTAATACGTTATATCGTCATATCATATAACGTAATACGTTATAACGTCATACCATATAACCTATTACGTTATAACGTTATCCCATATAACGCAATACGTTATAACGTCATACCATATAACCTATTACGTTATAACGTCATAGCAAATAACGTAATACGTTATAACGTCATACCATATACCGCAATACGTTATAACGTCATACCATATAACGCAATACGTTATAACGGCATACCATATAACGGAATACGTTATAACGTCATTCCATATAACGTAATACGTTATAACGTCATCCCATATAACCTATTACGTTATAACGTCATCCCATATAACGTAATACGTTATAACGTCATACCATATAACCTATTACGTTATAACGTCATAGCAAATAACGTAATACGTTATAACGTCATACCATATAACGTAATACGTTATAACGTCATACCATATAACGAAATACGTTATAACGTCGTCCCATATAACGCAATACGTTATAACGTCATACCATACAACGTAATACGTTATGACGTCATACCATTTAACCTATTACGTTATAATGTCATTCCATATAACGTAATACGTTATAACGTCATCCCATATGACGTAATACGTTATAACGTCATCCCATATAACGTAATACGTTATAACGTCATCCCATATAACCTATTACGTTATAACGTCATCCCATATAACGTAATACGTTATAACGTCATACCATATAACCTATTACGTTATAACGTCATAGCAAATAACGTAATACGTTATAACGTCATACCATATAACGTAATACGTTATAACGTCATCCCATATAACGTAATACGTTATAACGTCGTCCCATATAACGTAATACGTTATAACGTCATCCCATATAACGTAATACGTTATATCGTCATAGCATATAACGTAATACGTTATAACGACATACCATATAACCTATTAAGTTATAACGTCATCCCATATAACGCAATACGTTATGACGTCATACCATATAACCTATTACGTTATAACGTCATAGCAAATAACGTAATACGTTATAACGTCATACCATATACCGCAATACGTTATAACGTCATACCATATAACGCAATACGTTATAACGGCATACCATATAACCTATTACGTTATAACGTCATAGCAAATAACGCAATACGTTATAACGTCATACCATATAACCTATTACGTTATAACGTCATAGCAAATAACGTAATACGTTATAACGTCATACCATATACCGCAATACGTTATAACGTCATACCATATAACGCAATACGTTATAACGGCATACCATATAACGGAATACGTTATAACGTCATTCCATATAACGTAATACGTTATAACGTCATCCCATATAACCTATTACGTTATAACGTCATCCCATATAACGTAATACGTTATGACGTCATACCATATAACCTATTACGTTATAACGTCATACCATATAACGAAATACGTTATAACGTCATACCATATAACCTATTACGTTATAACGTCATAGCAAATAACGTAATACGTTATAACGTCATACCATATAACGTAATACGTTATAACGTCATCCCATATAACGTAATACGTTATAACGTCATGCCATATAACCTATTACGTTATAACGTCATCCCATATAACGTAATACGTTATAACGTCATACCATATAACCTATTACGTTATAACGTCATAGCAAATAACGTAATACGTTATAACGTCATACCATATAACGTAATACGTTATAACGTCATCCCATATAACGAAATACGTTATAACGTCATCCCATATAACCTATTACGTTATAACGTCATCCCATACAACGTAATACGTTATAACGTCGTCCCATATACCGTAATACGTTATAACGTCATCCCATATAACGTAATACGTTATATCGTCATATCATATAACGTAATACGTTATAACGTCATACCATATAACCTATTACGTTATAACGTCATCCCATATAACGCAATACGTTATAACGTCATACCATATAACCTATTACGTTATAGCGTCATAGCAAATAACGTAATACGTTATAACGTCATACCCTATACCGCAATACGTTATAACGTCATACCATATAACGCAATACGTTATAACGGCATACCATATAACGGAATACGTTATAACGTCATTCCATATAACGTAATACGTTATAACGTCGTCCCATATAACCTATTACGTTATAACGTCATCCCATATAACGTCATACGTTATAACGTCATACCATATAACCTATTACGTTATAACGTCATAGCAAATAACGTAATACGTTATAACGTCATACCATATAACGTAATACGTTATAACGTCATACCATATAACGAAATACGTTATAACGTCGTCCCATATAACGCAATACGTTATAACGTCATACCATACAACGTAATACGTTATGACGTCATACCATTTAACCTATTACGTTATAATGTCATTCCATATAACGTAATACGTTATAACGTCATCCCATATAACCTATTACGTTATAACGTCATCCCATATAACGTAATACGTTATAACGTCATACCATATAACCTATTACGTTATAACGTCATAGCAAATAACGTAATACGTTATAACGTCATACCATATAACGTAATACGTTATAACGTCATCCCATATAACGAAATACGTTATAACGTCATCCCATATAACCTATTACGTTATAACGTCATCCCATATAACGTAATACGTTATAACGTCGTCCCATATAACGTAATACGTTATAACGTCATCCCATATAACGTAATACGTTATATCGTCATAGCATATAACGTAATACGTTATAACGTCATACCATATAACCTATTACGTTATAACGTCATCCCATATAACGCAATACGTTATAACGTCATACCATATAACCTATTACGTTATAACGTCATAGCAAATAACGTAATACGTTATAACGTCATACCATATACCGCAATACGTTATAACGTCATACCATATAACGCAATACGTTATAACGGCATACCATATAACGGAATACGTTATAACGTCATTCCATATAACGTAATACGTTATAACGTCATCCCATATAACCTATTACGTTATAACGTCATCCCATATAACGTAATACGTTATAACGTCATACCATATAACCTATTACGTTATAACGTCATAGCAAATAACGTAATACGTTATAACGTCATACCATATAACGTAATACGTTATAACGTCATACCATATAACGAAATACGTTATAACGTCGTCCCATATAACGCAATACGTTATAACGTCATACCATACAACGTAATACGTTATGACGTCATACCATTTAACCTATTACGTTATAATGTCATTCCATATAACGTAATACGTTATAACGTCATCCCATATAACGTAATACGTTATAACGTCATCCCATATAACGTAATACGTTTTAACGTCATCCCATATAACGTAATACGTTATAACGTCATACCATATAACCTATTACGTTATAACGTCATAGCAAATAACGTAATACGTTATAACGTCATACCATATAACGTAATACGTTATAACGTCATACCATATAACGAAATACGTTATAACGTCATACCATATAACCTATTACGTTATAACGTCATAGCAAATAACGTAATACGTTATAACGTCATACCATATAACGTAATACGTTATAACGTCATACCATATAACCTATTACGTTATAACGTCATAGCAAATAAGGTAATACGTTATAACGTCATACCATATAACGTAATACGTTATAACGTCATCCCATATAACGTAATACGTTATAACGTCATACCATATAACCTATTACGTTATAACGTCATGGCAAATAAGGTAATACGTTATAACGTCATACCATATAACGTAATACGTTATAACGTCATCCCATATAACGAAATACGTTATAACGTCATCCCATATAACCTATTACGTTATAACGTCATCCCATACAACGTAATACGTTATAAGGTCGTCCCATATACCGTAATACGTTATAACGTCATCCCATATAACGTAATACGTTATATCGTCATATCATATAACGTAATACGTTATAACGTCATACCATATAACCTATTACGTTATAACGTCATCCCATATAACGCAATACGTTATAACGTCATACCATATAAACTATTACGTTATAACGTCATAGCAAATAACGTAATACGTTATAACGTCATACCATATACCGCAATACGTTATAACGTCATACCATATAACGCAATACGTTATAACGGCATACCATATAGCGGAATACGTTATAACGTCATTCCATATAACGTAATACGTTATAACGTCATCCCATATAACCTATTACGTTATAACGTCATCCCATATAACGTAATACGTTATAACGTCATACCATATAACCTATTACGTTATAACGTCATAGCAAATAACGTAATACGTTATAACGTCATACCATATAACGTAATACGTTATAACGTCATCCCATATAACGTAATACGTTATATCGTCATAGCATATAACGTAATACGTTATAACGTCATACCATATAACCTATTACGTTATAACGTCATCCCATATAACGCAATACGTTATAACGTCATACCATATAACCTATTACGTTATAACGTCATAGCAAATAACGTAATACGTTATAACGTCATACCATATACCGCAATACGTTTTAACGTCATACCATATAACGAAATACGTTATAACGTCATACCATATAACCTATTACGTTATAACGTCATAGCAAATAACGTAATACGTTATAACGTCATACCATATAACGTAATACGTTATAACGTCATACCATATAACCTATTACGTTATAACGTCATAGCAAATAACGTAATACGTTATAACGTCATACCATATAACGTAATACGTTATAACGTCATACCATATAACGAAATACGTTATAACGTCATACCATATAACCTATTACGTTATAACGTCATAGCAAATAAGGTAATACGTTATAACGTCATACCATATAACGTAATACGTTATAACGTCATCCCATATAACGTAATACGTTATAACGTCATACCATATAACCTATTACGTTATAACGTCATAGCAAATAAGGTAATACGTTATAACGTCATACCATATAACGTAATACGTTATAACGTCATCCCATATAACGAAATACGTTATAACGTCATCCCATATAACCTATTACGTTATAACGTCATCCCATACAACGTAATACGTTATAACGTCGTCCCATATACCGTAATACGTTATAACGTCATCCCATATAACGTAATACGTTATATCGTCATATCATATAACGTAATACGTTATAACGTCATACCATATAACCTATTACGTTATAACGTCATCCCATATAACGCAATACGTTATAACGTCATACCATATAACCTATTACGTTATAACGTCATAGCAAATAACGTAATACGTTATAACGTCATACCATATACCGCAATACGTTTTAACGTCATACCATATAACGCAATACGTTATAACGGCATACCATATAACGGAATACGTTATAACGTCATCCCATATAACGTAATACGTTATAACGTCATACCATATAACCTATTACGTTATAACGTCATAGCAAATAACGTAATACGTTATAACGTCATACCATATAACGTAATACGTTATAACGTCATCCCATATAACGAAATACGTTATAACGTCATCCCATATAACCTATTACGTTATAACGTCATCCCATGTAACGTAATACGTTGTAACGTCGTCCCATATAACGTAATACGTTATAACGTCATCCCATATAACGTAATACGTTATATCGTCATAGCATATAACGTAATACGTTATAACGGCATACCATATAACCTATTACGTTATAACGTCATAGCAAATAACGCAATACGTTATAACGTCATACCATATAACCTATTACGTTATAACGTCATAGCAAATAACGTAATACGTTATAACGTCATACCATATAACGTAATACGTTATAACGTCATCCCATATAACCTATTACGTTATAATGTCATTCCATATAACGTAATACGTTATAACGTCATCCCATATAACGTAATACGTTATAACGTCATCCCATATAACGTAATACGTTTTAACGTCATCCCATATAACGTAATACGTTATAACGTCATACCATATAACCTATTACGTTATAACGTCATAGCAAATAACGTAATACGTTATAACGTCATACCATATAACGTAATACGTTATAACGTCATACCATATAACGAAATACGTTATAACGTCATACCATATAACCTATTACGTTATAACGTCATAGCAAATAACGTAATACGTTATAACGTCATACCATATAACGTAATACGTTATAACGTCATACCATATAACCTATTACGTTATAACGTCATAGCAAATAAGGTAATACGTTATAACGTCATACCATATAACGTAATACGTTATAACGTCATCCCATATAACGTAATACGTTATAACGTCATACCATATAACCTATTACGTTATAACGTCATAGCAAATAAGGTAATACGTTATAACGTCATACCATATAACGTAATACGTTATAACGTCATCCCATATAACGAAATACGTTATAACGTCATCCCATATAACCTATTACGTTATAACGTCATCCCATACAACGTAATACGTTATAAGGTCGTCCCATATACCGTAATACGTTATAACGTCATCCCATATAACGTAATACGTTATATCGTCATATCATATAACGTAATACGTTATAACGTCATACCATATAACCTATTACGTTATAACGTCATCCCATATAACGCAATACGTTATAACGTCATACCATATAAACTATTACGTTATAACGTCATAGCAAATAACGTAATACGTTATAACGTCATACCATATACCGCAATACGTTATAACGTCATACCATATAACGCAATACGTTATAACGGCATACCATATAGCGGAATACGTTATAACGTCATTCCATATAACGTAATACGTTATAACGTCATCCCATATAACCTATTACGTTATAACGTCATCCCATATAACGTAATACGTTATAACGTCATACCATATAACCTATTACGTTATAACGTCATAGCAAATAACGTAATACGTTATAACGTCATACCATATACCGCAATACGTTTTAACGTCATACCATATAACGAAATACGTTATAACGTCATACCATATAACCTATTACGTTATAACGTCATAGCAAATAACGTAATACGTTATAACGTCATACCATATAACGTAATACGTTATAACGTCATACCATATAACCTATTACGTTATAACGTCATAGCAAATAACGTAATACGTTATAACGTCATACCATATAACGTAATACGTTATAACGTCATACCATATAACGAAATACGTTATAACGTCATACCATATAACCTATTACGTTATAACGTCATAGCAAATAAGGTAATACGTTATAACGTCATACCATATAACGTAATACGTTATAACGTCATCCCATATAACGTAATACGTTATAACGTCATACCATATAACCTATTACGTTATAACGTCATAGCAAATAAGGTAATACGTTATAACGTCATACCATATAACGTAATACGTTATAACGTCATCCCATATAACGAAATACGTTATAACGTCATCCCATATAACCTATTACGTTATAACGTCATCCCATACAACGTAATACGTTATAACGTCGTCCCATATACCGTAATACGTTATAACGTCATCCCATATAACGTAATACGTTATATCGTCATATCATATAACGTAATACGTTATAACGTCATACCATATAACCTATTACGTTATAACGTCATCCCATATAACGCAATACGTTATAACGTCATACCATATAACCTATTACGTTATAACGTCATAGCAAATAACGTAATACGTTATAACGTCATACCATATAACGTAATACGTTATAACGTCATCCCATATAACGTAATACGTTATATCGTCATAGCATATAACGTAATACGTTATAACGTCATACCATATAACCTATTACGTTATAACGTCATCCCATATAACGCAATACGATATAACGTCATACCATATAACCTATTACGTTATAACGTCATAGCAAATAACGTAATACGTTATAACGTCATACCATATACCGCAATACGTTTTAACGTCATACCATATAACGCAATACGTTATAAAGGCATACCATATAACGGAATACGTTATAACGTCATCCCATATAACGTAATACGTTATAACGTCATACCATATAACCTATTACGTTATAACGTCATAGCAAATAACGTAATACGTTATAACGTCATACCATATAACGTAATACGTTATAACGTCATCCCATATAACGAAATACGTTATAACGTCATCCCATATAACCTATTACGTTATAACGTCATCCCATGTAACGTAATACGTTGTAACGTCGTCCCATATAACGTAATACGTTATAACGTCATCCCATATAACGTAATACGTTATATCGTCATAGCATATAACGTAATACGTTATAACGGCATACCATATAACCTATTACGTTATAACGTCATAGCAAATAACGCAATACGTTATAACGTCATACCATATAACCTATTACGTTATAACGTCATAGCAAATAACGTAATACGTTATAACGTCATACCATATACCGCAATACGTTATAACGTCATACCATATAACGCAATACGTTATAACGGCATACCATATAACGGAATACGTTATAACGTCATTCCATATAACGTAATACGTTATAACGTCATCCCATATAACCTATTACGTTATAACGTCATCCCATATAACGTAATACGTTATGACGTCATACCATATAACCTATTACGTTATAACGTCATACCATATAACGAAATACGTTATAACGTCATACCATATAACCTATTACGTTATAACGTCATAGCAAATAACGTAATACGTTATAACGTCATACCATATAACGTAATACGTTATAACGTCATCCCATATAACGTAATACGTTATAACGTCATGCCATATAACCTATTACGTTATAACGTCATCCCATATAACGTAATACGTTATAACGTCATACCATATAACCTATTACGTTATAACGTCATAGCAAATAACGTAATACGTTATAACGTCATACCATATAACGTAATACGTTATAACGTCATCCCATATAACGAAATACGTTATAACGTCATCCCATATAACCTATTACGTTATAACGTCATCCCATACAACGTAATACGTTATAACGTCGTCCCATATACCGTAATACGTTATAACGTCATCCCATATAACGTAATACGTTATATCGTCATATCATATAACGTAATACGTTATAACGTCATACCATATAACCTATTACGTTATAACGTCATCCCATATAACGCAATACGTTATAACGTCATACCATATAACCTATTACGTTATAGCGTCATAGCAAATAACGTAATACGTTATAACGTCATACCCTATACCGCAATACGTTATAACGTCATACCATATAACGCAATACGTTATAACGGCATACCATATAACGGAATACGTTATAACGTCATTCCATATAACGTAATACGTTATAACGTCGTCCCATATAACCTATTACGTTATAACGTCATCCCATATAACGTCATACGTTATAACGTCATACCATATAACCTATTACGTTATAACGTCATAGCAAATAACGTAATACGTTATAACGTCATACCATATAACGTAATACGTTATAACGTCATACCATATAACGAAATACGTTATAACGTCGTCCCATATAACGCAATACGTTATAACGTCATACCATACAACGTAATACGTTATGACGTCATACCATTTAACCTATTACGTTATAATGTCATTCCATATAACGTAATACGTTATAACGTCATCCCATATAACCTATTACGTTATAACGTCATCCCATATAACGTAATACGTTATAACGTCATACCATATAACCTATTACGTTATAACGTCATAGCAAATAACGTAATACGTTATAACGTCATACCATATAACGTAATACGTTATAACGTCATCCCATATAACGAAATACGTTATAACGTCATCCCATATAACCTATTACGTTATAACGTCATCCCATATAACGTAATACGTTATAACGTCGTCCCATATAACGTAATACGTTATAACGTCATCCCATATAACGTAATACGTTATATCGTCATAGCATATAACGTAATACGTTATAACGTCATACCATATAACCTATTACGTTATAACGTCATCCCATATAACGCAATACGTTATAACGTCATACCATATAACCTATTACGTTATAACGTCATAGCAAATAACGTAATACGTTATAACGTCATACCATATACCGCAATACGTTATAACGTCATACCATATAACGCAATACGTTATAACGGCATACCATATAACGGAATACGTTATAACGTCATTCCATATAACGTAATACGTTATAACGTCATCCCATATAACCTATTACGTTATAACGTCATCCCATATAACGTAATACGTTATAACGTCATACCATATAACCTATTACGTTATAACGTCATAGCAAATAACGTAATACGTTATAACGTCATACCATATAACGTAATACGTTATAACGTCATACCATATAACGAAATACGTTATAACGTCGTCCCATATAACGCAATACGTTATAACGTCATACCATACAACGTAATACGTTATGACGTCATACCATTTAACCTATTACGTTATAATGTCATTCCATATAACGTAATACGTTATAACGTCATCCCATATAACGTAATACGTTATAACGTCATCCCATATAACGTAATACGTTTTAACGTCATCCCATATAACGTAATACGTTATAACGTCATACCATATAACCTATTACGTTATAACGTCATAGCAAATAACGTAATACGTTATAACGTCATACCATATAACGTAATACGTTATAACGTCATACCATATAACGAAATACGTTATAACGTCATACCATATAACCTATTACGTTATAACGTCATAGCAAATAACGTAATACGTTATAACGTCATACCATATAACGTAATACGTTATAACGTCATACCATATAACCTATTACGTTATAACGTCATAGCAAATAAGGTAATACGTTATAACGTCATACCATATAACGTAATACGTTATAACGTCATCCCATATAACGTAATACGTTATAACGTCATACCATATAACCTATTACGTTATAACGTCATAGCAAATAAGGTAATACGTTATAACGTCATACCATATAACGTAATACGTTATAACGTCATCCCATATAACGAAATACGTTATAACGTCATCCCATATAACCTATTACGTTATAACGTCATCCCATACAACGTAATACGTTATAAGGTCGTCCCATATACCGTAATACGTTATAACGTCATCCCATATAACGTAATACGTTATATCGTCATATCATATAACGTAATACGTTATAACGTCATACCATATAACCTATTACGTTATAACGTCATAGCAAATAACGTAATACGTTATAACGTCATACCATATACCGCAATACGTTTTAACGTCATACCATATAACGAAATACGTTATAACGTCATACCATATAACCTATTACGTTATAACGTCATAGCAAATAACGTAATACGTTATAACGTCATACCATATAACGTAATACGTTATAACGTCATACCATATAACCTATTACGTTATAACGTCATAGCAAATAACGTAATACGTTATAACGTCATACCATATAACGTAATACGTTATAACGTCATACCATATAACGAAATACGTTATAACGTCATACCATATAACCTATTACGTTATAACGTCATAGCAAATAAGGTAATACGTTATAACGTCATACCATATAACGTAATACGTTATAACGTCATCCCATATAACGTAATACGTTATAACGTCATACCATATAACCTATTACGTTATAACGTCATAGCAAATAAGGTAATACGTTATAACGTCATACCATATAACGTAATACGTTATAACGTCATCCCATATAACGAAATACGTTATAACGTCATCCCATATAACCTATTACGTTATAACGTCATCCCATACAACGTAATACGTTATAACGTCGTCCCATATACCGTAATACGTTATAACGTCATCCCATATAACGTAATACGTTATATCGTCATATCATATAACGTAATACGTTATAACGTCATACCATATAACCTATTACGTTATAACGTCATCCCATATAACGCAATACGTTATAACGTCATACCATATAACCTATTACGTTATAACGTCATAGCAAATAACGTAATACGTTATAACGTCATACCATATAACGTAATACGTTATAACGTCATCCCATATAACGTAATACGTTATATCGTCATAGCATATAACGTAATACGTTATAACGTCATACCATATAACCTATTACGTTATAACGTCATCCCATATAACGCAATACGATATAACGTCATACCATATAACCTATTACGTTATAACGTCATAGCAAATAACGTAATACGTTATAACGTCATACCATATACCGCAATACGTTTTAACGTCATACCATATAACGCAATACGTTATAACGGCATACCATATAACGGAATACGTTATAACGTCATCCCATATAACGTAATACGTTATAACGTCATACCATATAACCTATTACGTTATAACGTCATAGCAAATAACGTAATACGTTATAACGTCATACCATATAACGTAATACGTTATAACGTCATCCCATATAACGAAATACGTTATAACGTCATCCCATATAACCTATTACGTTATAACGTCATCCCATGTAACGTAATACGTTGTAACGTCGTCCCATATAACGTAATACGTTATAACGTCATCCCATATAACGTAATACGTTATATCGTCATAGCATATAACGTAATACGTTATAACGTCATACCATATAACCTATTACGTTATAACGTCATCCCATATAACGCAATACGTTATAACGTCATACCATATAACGCAATACGTTATAACGGCATACCATATAACGTAATACGTTATAACGTCATCCCATATAACGTAATACGTTATATCGTCATAGCATATAACGCAATACGTTATAACGGCATACCATATAACGGAATACGTTATAACGTCATTCCATATAACGTAATACGTTATAACGTCATCCCATATAACCTATTACGTTATAACGTCATCCCATATAACGTAATACGTTATAACGTCATACCATATAACCTATTACGTTATAACGTCATAGCAAATAACGTAATACGTTATAACGTCATACCATATAACGCAATACGTTATAACGTCATACCATATAACGCAATACGTTATAACGGCATACCATATAACGGAATACGTTATAACGTCATTCCATATAACGTAATACGTTATAACGTCATCCCATATAACCTATTACGTTATAACGTCATCCCATATAACGTAATACGTTATAACGTCATACCATATAAGCTATTACGTTATAACGTCATAGCAAATAACGTATTACGTTATAACGTCATACCATATAACGTAATACGTTATAACGTCATACCATATAACGAAATACGTTATAACGTCATACCATATAACCTATTACGTTATAACGTCATAGCAAATAACGTAATACGTTATAACGTCATACCATATAACGTAATACGTTATAACGTCATACCATATAACCTATTACGTTATAACGTCATAGCAAATAACGTAATACGTTATAACGTCATACCATATAACGTAATACGTTATAACGTCATACCATATAACGAAATACGTTATAACGTCATACCATATAACCTATTACGTTATAACGTCATAGCAAATAAGGTAATACGTTATAACGTCATACCATATAACGTAATACGTTATAACGTCATCCCATATAACGTAATACGTAATAACGTCATACCATATAACCTATTACGTTATAACGTCATAGCAAATAAGGTAATACGTTATAACGTCATACCATATAACGTAATACGTTATAACGTCATCCCATATAACGAAATACGTTATAACGTCATCCCATATAACCTATTACGTTATAACGTCATCCCATACAACGTAATACGTTATAACGTCGTCCCATATACCGTAATACGTTATAACGTCATCCCATATAACGTAATACGTTATATCGTCATATCATATAACGTAATACGTTATAACGTCATACCATATAACCTATTACGTTATAACGTCATCCCATATAACGCAATACGTTATAACGTCATACCATATAACCTATTACGTTATAACGTCATAGCAAATAACGTAATACGTTATAACGTCATACCATATACCGCAATACGTTATAACGTCATACCATATAACGCAATACGTTATAACGGCATACCATATAGCGGAATACGTTATAACGTCATTCCATATAACGTAATACGATATAACGTCATCCCATATAACCTATTACGTTATAACGTCATCCCATATAACGTAATACGTTATAACGTCATACCATATAACCTATTACGTTATAACGTCATAGCAAATAACGTAATACGTTATAACGTCATACCATATAACGTAATACGTTATAACGTCATACCATATAACGAAATACGTTATAACGTCGTCCCATATAACGCAATACGTTATAACGTCATACCATACAACGTAATACGTTATGACGTCATACCATTTAACCTATTACGTTATAATGTCATTCCATATAACGTAATACGTTATAACGTCATCCCATATAACGTAATACGTTATAACGTCATCCCATATAACGTAATACGTTATAACGTCATCCCATATAACCTATTACGTTATAACGTCATCCCATATAACGTAATACGTTATAACGTCATACCATATAACCTATTACGTTATAACGTCATAGCAAATAACGTAATACGTTATAACGTCATACCATATAACGTAATACGTTATAACGTCATCCCATATAACGAAATACGTTATAACGTCATCCCATATAACCTATTACGTTATAACGTCATCCCATATAACGTAATACGTTATAACGTCGTCCCATATAACGTAATACGTTATAACGTCATCCCATATAACGTAATACGTTATATCGTCATAGCATATAACGTAATACGTTATAACGTCATACCATATAACCTATTACGTTATAACGTCATCCCATATAACGCAATACGTTATAACGTCATACCATATAACCTATTACGTTATAACGTCATAGCAAATAACGTAATACGTTATAACGTCATACCATATACCGCAATACGTTATAACGTCATACCATATAACGCAATACGTTATAACGGCATACCATATAACGGAATACGTTATAACGTCATTCCATATAACGTAATACGTTATAACGTCATCCCATATAACCTATTACGTTATAACGTCATCCCATATAACGTAATACGTTATATCGTCATAGCATATAACGTAATACGTTATAACGTCATCCCATATAACCTATTACGTTATAACGTCATCCCATATAACGTAATACGTTATAACGTCATACCATATAACGAAATACGTTATAACGTCATCCCATATAACCTATTACGTTATAACGTCATCCCATACAACGTAATACGTTATAACGTCGTCCCATATACCGTAATACGTTATAACGTCATCCCATATAACGTAATACGTTATAACGTCATCCCATATAACGTAATACGTTATAACGTCATCCCATATAACGTAATACGTTATAACGTCATCCCATATATCCTATTACGTTATAACGTCATCCCATATAACGTAATACGTTATAACGTCATACCATATAACCTATTACGTTATAACGTCATAGCAAATAACGTAATACGTTATAACGTCATACCATATAACGTAATACGTTATAACGTCATCCCATATAACGAAATACGTTATAACGTCATCCCATATAACCTATTACGTTATAACGTCATCCCATACAACGTAATACGTTATAACGTCGTCCCATATACCGTAATACGTTATAACGTCATCCCATATAACGTAATACGTTATATCGTCATATCATATAACGTAATACGTTATAACGTCATACCATATAACCTATTACGTTATAACGTCATCCCATATAACGCAATACGTTATAACGTCATACCATATAACCTATTACGTTATAACGTCATAGCAAATAACGTAATACGTTATAACGTCATACCATATACCGCAATACGTTATAACGTCATACCATATAACGCAATACGTTATAACGGCATACCATATAACGGAATACGTTATAACGTCATTCCATATAACGTAATACGTTATAACGTCATCCCATATAACGTAATACGTTATAACGTCATCCCATATAACGTAATACGTTATAACGTCATCCCATATAACCTATTACGTTATAACGTCATCCCATATAACGTAATACGTTATAACGTCATACCATATAACCTATTACGTTATAACGTCATAGCAAATAACGTAATACGTTATAACGTCATACCATATAACGTAATACGATATAACGTCATCCCATATAACGAAATACGTTATAACGTCATCCCATATAACCTATTACGTTATAACGTCATCCCATATAACGTAATACGTTATAACGTCGTCCCATATAACGTAATACGTTATAACGTCATCCCATATAACGTAATACGTTATATCGTCATAGCATATAACGTAATACGTTATAACGTCATACCATATAACCTATTACGTTATAACGTCATCCCATATAACGCAATACGTTATAACGTCATACCATATAACCTATTACGTTATAACGTCATAGCAAATAACGTAATACGTTATAACGTCATACCATATACCGCAATACGTAATAACGTCATACCATATAACGCAATACGTTATAACGGCATGCCATATAACGGAATACGTTATAACGTCATTCCATATAACGTAATACGTTATAACGTCATCCCATATAACCTATTACGTTATAACGTCATCCCATATAACGTAATACGTTATAACGTCATACCATATAACCTATTACGTTATAACGTCATAACAAATAACGAAATACGTTATAACGTCATACCATATAACGTAATACGTTATAACGTCATACCATATAACGAAATACGTTATAACGTCGTCCCATATAACGCAATACGTTATAACGTCATACCATACAACGTAATACGTTATGACGTCATACCATTTAACCTATTACGTTATAATGTCATTCCACATAACGTAATACGTTATAACGTCATCCCATATAACGTAATACGTTATAACGTCATCCCATATAACGTAATACGTTATAACGTCATCCCATATAACGTAATACGTTATAACGTCATACCATATAACCGATTACGTTATAACGTCATAGCAAATAACGTAATACGTTATAACGTCATACCATATAACGTAATACGTTATAACGTCATACCATATAACGTAATACGTTATAACGTCATACCATATAACGCAATACGTTATAACGTCATACCATATAACCTATTACGTTATAAGGTCATAGCAAATAACGTAATACGTTATAACGTCATACCATATACCGCAATACGTTATAACGTCATAGCATATAACGCAATACGTTATAACGGCATACCATATAACGGAATACGTTATAACGTCATTCCATATAACGTAATACGTTATAACGTCATCCCATATAACGTAATACGTTATAACGTCATCCCATATAACGTAATACGTTATAACGTCATCCCATATAACTTATTACGTTATAACGTCATCCCATATAACGTAATACGTTATAACGTCATACCATATAACCTATTACGTTATAACGTCATAGCAAATAACGTAATACGTTATAACGTCATACCATATAACGTAATACGTTATAACGTCATCCCATATAACGAAATACGTTATAACGTCATCCCATATAACCTATTACGTTATAACGTCATCCCATATAACGTAATACGTTATAACGTCGTCCCATATAACGTAATACGTTATAACGTCGTCCCATATAACGTAATACGTTATAACGTCATCCCATACAACGTAATACGTTATATCGTCATAGCATATAACGTAATACGTTATAACGTCATACCATATAACCTATTACGTTATAACGTCATCCCATATAACGCAATACGTTATAACGTCATACCATATAACCTATTACGTTATAACGTCATAGCAAATAACGTAATACGTTATAACGTCATACCATATACCGCAATACGTTATAACGTCATACCATATAACGCAATACGTTATAACGGCATACCATATAACGGAATACGTTATAACGTCATTCCATATAACGTAATACGTTATAACGTCATCCCATATAACGTAATACGTTATAACGTCATCCCATATAACGTAATACGTTATAACGTCATCCCATATAACGCAATACGTTATAACGTCATACCATATAACCTATTACGTTATAACGTCATAGCAAATAACGTAATAGGTTATAACGTCATACCATATACCGCAATACGTTATAACGTCATAGCATATAACGCAATACGTTATAACGGCATACCATATAACGGAATACGTTATAACGTCATTCCATATAACGTAATACGTTATAACGTCATACCATATAACCTATTACGTTATAACGTCATAGCAAATAACGTAATACGTTATAACGTCATACCATATACCGCAATACGTTATAACGTCATAGCATATAACGCAATACGTTATAACGGCATACCATATAACGGAATACGTTATAACGTCATCCCATATAACGTAATACGTTATAACGTCATACCATATAACCTATTACGTTATAACGTCATAGCAAATAACGTAATACGTTATAACGTCATACCATATAACGTAATACGTTATAACGTCATACCATATAACGAAATACGTTATAACGTCGTCCCATATAACGCAATACGTTATAACCTCATACCATACAACGTAATACGTTATGACGTCATACCATTTAACCTATAACGTTATAATGTCATTCCATATAACGTAATACGTTATAACGTCATCCCATATAACGTAATACGTTATAACGTCATCCCATATAACGTAATACGTTATAACGTCATCCCATATAACGTAATACGTTATAACGTCATCCCATATAACGAAATACGTTATAACGTCATCCCATATAACCTATTACGTTATAACGTCATCCCATACAACGTAATACGTTATAACGTCGTCCCATATACCGTAATACGTTATAACGTCATCCCATATAACGTAATACGTTATATCGTCATATCATATAACGTAATACGTTATAACGTCATACCATATAACCTATTACGTTATAACGTCATCCCATATAACGCAATACGTTATAACGTCATACCATATAACCTATTACGTTATAACGTCATAGCAAATAACGTAATACGTTATAACGTCATACCATATACCGCAATACGTTATAACGTCATAGCATATAACGCAATACGTTATAACGGCATACCATATAACGGAATACGTTATAACGTCATTCCATATAACGTAATACGTTATAACGTCATCCCATATAACGTAATACGTTATAACGTCATCCCCTATAACGTAATACGTTATAACGTCATCCCATATAACTTATTACGTTATAACGTCATCCCATATAACGTAATACGTTATAACGTCATACCATATAACCTATTACGTTATAACGTCATAGCAAATAACGTAATACGTTATAACGTCATACCATATAACGTAATACGTTATAACGTCATCCCATATAACGAAATACGTTATAACGTCATCCCATATAACCTATTACGTTATAACGTCATCCCATATAACGTAATACGTTATAACGTCGTCCCATATAACGTAATACGTTATAACGTCATCCCATATAACGTAATACGTTATATCGTCATAGCATATAACGTAATACGTTATAACGTCATACCATATAACCTATTACGTTATAACGTCATCCCATATAACGCAATACGTTATAACGTCATACCATATAACCTATTACGTTATAACGTCATAGCAAATAACGTAATACGTTATAACGTCATACCATATACCGCAATACGTAATAACGTCATACCATATAACGCAATGCGTTATAACGGCATACCATATAACGGAATACGTTATAACGTCATTCCATATAACGTAATACGTTATAACGTCATCCCATATAACCTATTACGTTATAACGTCATCCCATATAACGTAATACGTTATAACGTCATACCATATAACCTATTACGTTATAACGTCATAGCAAATAACGTAATACGTTATAACGTCATACCATATAACGTAATACGTTATAACGTCATACCATATAACGAAATACGTTATAACGTCGTCCCATATAACGCAATACGTTATAACGTCATACCATACAACGTAATACGTTATGACGTCATACCATTTAACCTATTACGTTATAATGTCATTCCATATAACGTAATACGTTATAACGTCATCCCATATAACGTAATACGTTATAACGTCATCCCATATAACGTAATACGTTATAACGTCATCCCATATAACGTAATACGTTATAACGTCATACCATATAACCGATTACGTTATAACGTCATAGCAAATAACGTAATACGTTATAACGTCATACCATATAACGTAATACGTTATAACGTCATACCATATAACGTAATACGTTATAACGTCATACCATATAACGCAATACGTTATAACGTCATACCATATAACCTATTACGTTATAAGGTCATAGCAAATAACGTAATACGTTATAACGTCATACCATATACCGCAATACGTTATAACGTCATACCATATAACGCAATACGTTATAACGGCATACCATATAACGTAATACGTTATAACGTCATACCATATAACCTATTACGTTATAACGTCATCCCATATAACGCAATACGTTATAACGTCATACCATATAACCTATTAAGTTATAACGTCATAGCAAATAACGTAATACGTTATAACGTCATACCATATACCGCAATACGTTATAACGTCATACCATATAACGCAATACGTTATAACGGCATACCATATAGCGGAATACGTTATAACGTCATTCCATATAACGTAATACGTTATAACGTCATCCCATATAACCTATTACGTTATAACGTCATCCCATATAACGTAATACGTTATAACGTCATACCATATAACCTATTACGTTATAACGTCATAGCAAATAACGTAATACGTTATAACGTCATACCATATAACGTAATACGTTATAACGTCATACCATATAACGAAATACGTTATAACGTCGTCCCATATAACGCAATACGTTATAACGTCATACCATACAACGTAATACGTTATGACGTCATACCATTTAACCTATTACGTTATAGTGTCATTCCATATAACGTAATACGTTATAACGTCATCCCATATAACGTAATACGTTATAACGTCATCCCATATAACGTAATACGTTATAACGTCATACCATATAACGTAATACGTTATAACGTCATAACAAATAACGTAATACGTTATAACGTCATACCATATAACGTAATACGTTATAACGTCATACCATATAACGTAATACGTTATAACGTCATACCATATAACGTAATACGTTATAACGTCATACCATATAACGCAATACGTTATAACGTCATACCATATAACCTATTACGTTATAAGGTCATAGCAAATAACGTAATACGTTATAACGTCATACCATATACCGCAATACGTTATAACGTCATAGCATATAACGCAATACGTTATAACGGCATACCATATAACGGAATACGTTATAACGTCATTCCATATAACGTAATACGTTATAACGTCATCCCATATAACGTAATACGTTATAACGTCATCCCATATAACGTAATACGTTATAACGTCATCCCATATAACTTATTACGTTATAACGTCATCCCATATAACGTAATACGTTATAACGTCATACCATATAACCTATTACGTTATAACGTCATAGCAAATAACGTAATACGTTATAACGTCATACCATATAACGTAATACGTTATAACGTCATCCCATATAACGAAATACGTTATAACGTCATCCCATATAACCTATTACGTTATAACGTCATCCCATATAACGTAATACGTTATAACGTCGTCCCATATAACGTAATACGTTATAACGTCGTCCCATATAACGTAATACGTTATAACGTCATCCCATATAACGTAATACGTTATATCGTCATAGCATATAACGTAATACGTTATAACGTCATACCATATAACCTATTACGTTATAACGTCATCCCATATAACGCAATACGTTATAACGTCATACCATATAACCTATTACGTTATAACGTCATAGCAAATAACGTAATACGTTATAACGTCATACCATATACCGCAATACGTTATAACGTCATACCATATAACGCAATACGTTATAACGGCATACCATATAACGGAATACGTTATAACGTCATTCCATATAACGTAATACGTTATAACGTCATCCCATATAACGTAATACGTTATAACGTCATCCCATATAACGTAATACGTTATAACGTCATCCCATATAACTTATTACGTTATAACGTCATCCCATATAACGTAATACGTTATAACGTCATACCATATAACCTATTACGTTATAACGTCATAGCAAATAACGTAATACGTTATAACGTCATACCATATAACGTAATACGTTATAACGTCATCCCATATAACGAAATACGTTATAACGTCATCCCATATAACCTATTACGTTATAACGTCATCCCATATAACGTAATACGTTATAACGTCGTCCCATATAACGTAATACGTTATAACGTCATCCCATATAACGTAATACGTTATATCGTCATAGCATATAACGTAATACGTTATAACGTCATACCATATAACCTATTACGTTATAACGTCATCCCATACAACGCAATACGTTATAACGTCATACCATATAACCTATTACGTTATAACGTCATAGCAAATAACGTAATACGTTATAACGTCATACCATATACCGCAATACGTAATAACGTCATACCATATAACGCAATGCGTTATAACGGCATACCATATAACGGAATACGTTATAACGTCATTCCATATAACGTAATACGTTATAACGTCATCCCATATAACCTATTACGTTATAACGTCATCCCATATAACGTAATACGTTATAACGTCATACCATATAACCTATTACGTTATAACGTCATAGCAAATAACGTAATACGTTATAACGTCATACCATATAACGTAATACGTTATAACGTCATACCATATAACGAAATACGTTATAACGTCGTCCCATATAACGCAATACGTTATAACGTCATACCATACAACGTAATACGTTATGACGTCATACCATTTAACCTATTACGTTATAATGTCATTCCATATAACGTAATACGTTATAACGTCATCCCATATAACGTAATACGTTATAACGTCATCCCATATAACGTAATACGTTATAACGTCATCCCATATAACGTAATACGTTATAACGTCATACCATATAACCGATTACGTTATAACGTCATAGCAAATAACGTAATACGTTATAACGTCATACCATATAACGTAATACGTTATAACGTCATACCATATAACGTAATACGTTATAACGTCATACCATATAACGCAATACGTTATAACGTCATACCATATAACCTATTACGTTATAAGGTCATAGCAAATAACGTAATACGTTATAACGTCATACCATATACCGCAATACGTTATAACGTCATACCATATAACGCAATACGTTATAACGGCATACCATATAACGTAATACGTTATAACGTCATACCATATAACCTATTACGTTATAACGTCATCCCATATAACGCAATACGTTATAACGTCATACCATATAACCTATTAAGTTATAACGTCATAGCAAATAACGTAATACGTTATAACGTCATACCATATACCGCAATACGTTATAACGTCATACCATATAACGCAATACGTTATAACGGCATACCATTTAGCGGAATACGTTATAACGTCATTCCATATAACGTAATACGTTATAACGTCATCCCATATAACCTATTACGTTATAACGTCATCCCATATAACGTAATACGTTATAACGTCATACCATATAACCTATTACGTTATAACGTCATAGCAAATAACGTAATACGTTATAACGTCATACCATATAACGTAATACGTTATAACGTCATACCATATAACGAAATACGTTATAACGTCGTCCCATATAACGCAATACGTTATAACGTCATACCATACAACGTAATACGTTATGACGTCATACCATTTAACCTATTACGTTATAATGTCATTCCATATAACGTAATACGTTATAACGTCATCCCATATAACGTAATACGTTATAACGTCATCCCATATAACGTAATACGTTATAACGTCATCCCATATAACCTATTACGTTATAACGTCATAGCAAATAACGTAATACGTTATAACGTCATACCATATAACGTAATACGTTATAACGTCATACCATATAACGAAATACGTTATAACGTCGTCCCATATAACGCAATACGTTATAACGTCATACCATACAACGTAATACGTTATGACGTCATACCATTTAACCTATTACGTTATAATGTCATTCCATATAACGTAATACGTTATAACGTCATCCCATATAACGTAATACGTTATAACGTCATCCCATATAACGTAATACGTTATAACGTCATCCCATATAACGTAATACGTTATAACGTCATACCATATAACCGATTACGTTATAACGTCATAGCAAATAACGTAATACGTTATAACGTCATACCATATAACGTAATACGTTATAACGTCATACCATATAACGTAATACGTTATAACGTCATACCATATAACGCAATACGTTATAACGTCATACCATATAACCTATTACGTTATAAGGTCATAGCAAATAACGTAATACGTTATAACGTCATACCATATACCGCAATACGTTATAACGTCATACCATATAACGCAATACGTTATAACGGCATACCATATAACGTAATACGTTATAACGTCATACCATATAACCTATTACGTTATAACGTCATCCCATATAACGCAATAAGTTATAACGTCATACCATATAACCTATTAAGTTATAACGTCATAGCAAATAACGTAATACGTTATAACGTCATACCATATACCGCAATACGTTATAACGTCATACCATATAACGCAATACGTTATAACGGCATACCATTTAGCGGAATACGTTATAACGTCATTCCATATAACGTAATACGTTATAACGTCATCCCATATAACCTATTACGTTATAACGTCATCCCATATAACGTAATACGTTATAACGTCATACCATATAACCTATTACGTTATAACGTCATAGCAAATAACGTAATACGTTATAACGTCATACCATATAACGTAATACGTTATAACGTCATACCATATAACGAAATACGTTATAACGTCGTCCCATATAACGCAATACGTTATAACGTCATACCATACAACGTAATACGTTATGACGTCATACCATTTAACCTATTACGTTATAATGTCATTCCATATAACGTAATACGTTATAACGTCATCCCATATAACGTAATACGTTATAACGTCATCCCATATAACGTAATACGTTATAACGTCATCCCATATAACCTATTACGTTATAACGTCATCCCATATAACGTAATACGTTATAACGTCATACCATATAACCTATTACGTTATAACGTCATAGCAAATAACGTAATACGTTATAACGTCATACCATATAACGTAATACGTTATAACGTCATCCCATATAACGAAATACGTTATAACGTCATCCCATATAACCTATTACGTTATAACGTCATCCCATATAACGTAATACGTTATAACGTCGTCCCATATAACGTAATACGTTATAACGTCATCCCATATAACGTAATACGTTATATCGTCATAGCATATAACGTAATACGTTATAACGTCATACCATATAACCTATTACGTTATAACGTCATCCCATATAACGCAATACGTTATAACGTCATACCATATAACCTATTACGTTATAACGTCATAGCAAATAACGTAATACGTTATAACGTCGTCCCATATAACGTAATACGTTATAACGTCATCCCATATAACGTAATACGTTATATCGTCATAGCATATAACGTAATACGTTATAACGTCATACCATATAACCTATTACGTTATAACGTCATCCCATATAACGCAATACGTTATAACGTCATACCATATAACCTATTACGTTATAACGTCATAGCAAATAACGTAATACGTTATAACGTCATACCATATACCGCAATACGTAATAACGTCATACCATATAACGCAATACGTTATAACGGCATACCATATAACGGAATACGTTATAACGTCATTCCATATAACGTAATACGTTATAACGTCATCCCATATAACCTATTACGTTATAACGTCATCCCATATAACGTAATACGTTATAACGTCATACCATATAACCTATTACGTTATAACGTCATAGCAAATAACGTAATACGTTATAACGTCATACCATATAACGTAATACGTTATAACGTCATACCATATAACGAAATACGTTATAACGTCGTCCCATATAACGCAATACGTTATAACGTCATACCATACAACGTAATACGTTATGACGTCATACCATTTAACCTATTACGTTATAATGTCATTCCATATAACGTAATACGTTATAACGTCATCCCATATAACGTAATACGTTATAACGTCATCCCATATAACGTAACACGTTATAACGTCATCCCATATAACCTATTACGTTATAACGTCATCCCATATAACGTAATACGTTATAACGTCATACCATATAACCTATTACGTTATAACGTCATAGCAAATAACGTAATACGTTATAACGTCATACCATATAACGTAATACGTTATAACGTCATCCCATATAACGAAATACGTTTTAACGTCATCCCATATAACCTATTACGTTATAACGTCATCCCATATAACGTAATACGTTATAACGTCGTCCCATATAACGTAATACGTTATAACGTCATCCCATATAACGTAATACGTTATATCGTCATAGCATATAACGTAATACGTTATAACGTCATACCATATAACCTATTACGTTATAACGGCATACCATATAACGGAATACGTTATAACGTCATTCCATATAACGTAATACGTTATAACGTCATCCCATATAACCTATTACGTTATAACGTCATCCCATATAACGTAATACGTTATAACGTCATCCCATATAACGTAATACGTTATAACGTCATACCATATAACCGATTACGTTATAACGTCATAGCAAATAACGTAATACGTTATAACGTCATACCATATAACGTAATACGTTATAACGTCATACCATATAACGAAATACGTTATAACGTCGTCCCATATAACGCAATACGTTATAACGTCATACCATACAACGTAATACGTTATGACGTCATACCATTTAACCTATTACGTTATAATGTCATTCCATATAACGTAATACGTTATAACGTCATCCCATATAACGTAATACGTTATAACGTCATCCCATATAACGTAATACGTTATAACGTCATCCCATATAACCTATTACGTTATAACGTCATCCCATATAACGTAATACGTTATAACGTCATACCATATAACCTATTACGTTATAACGTCATAGCAAATAACGTAATACGTTATAACGTCATACCATATAACGTAATACGTTATAACGTCATCCCATATAACGAAATACGTTTTAACGTCATCCCATATAACCTATTACGTTATAACGTCATCCCATATAACGTAATACGTTATAACGTCGTCCCATATAACGTAATACGTTATAACGTCATCCCATATAACCTATTACGTTATAACGTCATCCCATATAACG
Organism: Bombus huntii; assembly: GCF_024542735.1. Classification (NCBI taxonomy): domain Eukaryota; kingdom Metazoa; phylum Arthropoda; class Insecta; order Hymenoptera; family Apidae; genus Bombus; species Bombus huntii. Next base: position 17,315,887 of record NC_066246.1, on the reverse strand, counting down.
CAATACGTTATAACGTCATACCATATAACCTATTACGTTATAACGTCATAGCAAATAACGTATTACGTTATAACGTCATACCATACAACGTAATACGTTATGACGTCATACCATTTAACCTATTACGTTATAATGTCATTCCATATAACGTAATACGTTATAACGTCATCCCATATAACGCAATACGTTATAACGTCATACCATATAACCTATTACGTTATAACGTCATAGCAAATAACGTAATACGTTATAACGTCATACCATATACCGCAATACGTTATAACGTCATACCATATAACGCAATACGTTATAACGGCACACCATATAACGGAATACGTTATAACGTCATTCCATATAACGTAATACGTTATAACGTCATCCCATATAACCTATTACGTTATAACGTCATCCCATATAACGTAATACGTTATAACGTCATAACATATAACCTATTACGTTATAACGTCATAGCAAATAACGTAATACGTTATAACGTCATACCATATAACGTAATACGTTATAACGTCATACCATATAACGAAATACGTTATAACGTCGTCCCATATAACGCAATACGTTATAACGTCATACCATACAACGTAATACGTTATGACGTCATACCATTTAACCTATTACGTTATAATGTCATTCCATATAACGTAATACGTTATAACGTCATCCCATATAACGTAATACGTTATAACGTCATCCCATATAACGTAATACGTTATAACGTCATCCCATATAACGTAATACGTTATAACGTCATACCATATAACCCATTACGTTATAACGTCATAGCAAATAACGTAATACGTTATAACGTCATACCATATAACGTAATACGTTATAACGTCATCCCATATAACGAAATACGTTATAACGTCATCCCATATAACCTATTACGTTATAACGTCATCCCATATAACGTAATACGTTATAACGTCGTCCCATATAACGTAATACGTTATAACGTCATCCCATATAACGTAATACGTTATATCGTCATAGCATATAACGTAGTACGTTATAACGTCATACCATATAACCTATTACGTTATAACGTCATCCCATATAACGCAATACGTTATAACGTCATACCATATAACGCAATACGTTATAACGGCATACCATATAACGTAATACGTTATAACGTCATCCCATATAACGTAATACGTTATATCGTCATAGCATATAACGTAATACGTTATAACGTCATACCATATAACCTATTACGTTATAACGTCATCCCATATAACGCAATACGTTATAACGTCATACCATATAACCTATTACGTTATAACGGCATACCATATAACGGAATACGTTATAACGTCATTCCATATAACGTAATACGTTATAACGTCATACCATATAACGAAATACGTTATAACGTCATACCATATAACCTATTACGTTATAACGTCATAGCAAATAACGTAATACGTTATAACGTCATACCATATAACCTATTACGTTATAACGTCATCAAATATAACGCAATACGTTATAGCGTCATACCATATAACCTATTACGTTATAACGTCATAGCAAATAACGTAATACGTTATAACGTCGTCCCATATAACGTAATACGTTATAACGTCATCCCATATAACGTAATACGTTATATCGTCATAGCATATAACGTAATACGTTATAACGTCATACCATATAACCTATTACGTTATAACGTCATCCCATATAACGCAATACGTTATAACGTCATACCATATAACCTATTACGTTATAACGTCATAGCAAATAACGTAATACGTTATAACGTCATCCCATATAACGAAATACGTTATAACGTCATCCCATATAACCTATTACGTTATAACGTCATCCCATATAACGTAATACGTTATAACGTCGTCCCATATAACGTAATACGTTATAACGTCATCCCATATAACGTAATACGTTATATCGTCATAGCATATAACGTAGTACGTTATAACGTCATACCATATAACCTATTACGTTATAACGTCATCCCATATAACGCAATACGTTATAACGTCATACCATATAACGCAATACGTTATAACGGCATACCATATAACGTAATACGTTATAACGTCATCCCATATAACGTAATACGTTATATCGTCATAGCATATAACGTAATACGTTATAACGTCATACCATATAACCTATTACGTTATAACGTCATCCCATATAACGCAATACGTTATAACGTCATACCATATAACCTATTACGTTATAACGGCATACCATATAACGGAATACGTTATAACGTCATTCCATATAACGTAATACGTTATAACGTCATACCATATAACGAAATACGTTATAACGTCATACCATATAACCTATTACGTTATAACGTCATAGCAAATAACGTAATACGTTATAACGTCATACCATATAACGTAATACGTTATAACGTCATCCCATATAACGTAATACGTTATATCGTCATAGCATATAACGTAATACGTTATAACGTCATACCATATAACCTATTACGTTATAACGTCATCCCATATAACGCAATACGTTATAACGTCATACCATATAACCTATTACGTTATAACGTCATAGCAAATAACGTAATACGTTATAACGTCATACCATATAACGTAATACGTTATAACGTCATACCATATAACGAAATACGTTATAACGTCGTCCCATATAACGCAATACGTTATAACGTCATACCATACAACGTAATACGTTATGACGTCATACCATTTAACCTATTACGTTATAACGTCATTCCATATATCGTAATACGTTATAACGTCATCCCATATAACGTAATACGTTATAACGTCATCCCATATAACGTAATACGTTATAACGTCATCCCATATAACCTATTACGTTATAACGTCATCCCATATAACGTAATACGTTATAACGTCGTCCCATATAACGTAATACGTTATAACGTCGTCCCATTTAACGCAATACGTTATAACGTCATACCATATAACGTAATACGATATAACGTCATGCCATATAACGTAATACGTTATAACATCATACCATATAACGCAATACGTTATAACGTCATTCCATATGGCCTATTACGTTATAACGTCATTCCATATAACGTAATACGTTATATCGTCATAGCATATAACGTAATACGTTATAACGTCATACCATATAACGTAATACGTTATATCGTCATAGCATATAACGTAATACGTTATAACGTCATACCATATAATGTATTACGTTACAACGTTAAAACATATAAAGCAATACGTTATAACTTCATACCGTATAACGTATTACGTTATAACGTCAAACCATATAACGCAATACGTTATAACGTTATACAATATAACGCAATACGTTATAACGGCACACCATATAACGCAATGCGTTATAACGTCATCACATATAACGTAATAAGTTATAACGTCATTCCCTATGGCCTATTACGTTATAACGTCATTCCATATAACGTAATACGTTATATCGTCATAGCATATAACGTAATACGATATAACGTCTTCAGATATAACGTAATACGTTATAACGTCGTCCCATTTAACGCAATACGTTATAACGTCATAGCAAATAACGCAATACGTTATAACGTCATAGCAAATAACGTAATACGTTATAACGTCATACCATATAACGTAATACGTTATAACGTCAAACCATATAACGCAATACGTTATAACTTCATACCGTATAACGTATTACGTTATAACGTCATTCCATATAACGTAATACGTTATAACGTCACACCATATAACCTATTACGTTATAACGTCATAGCATATAACGTAATAAGTTATAACGTCATCCCATATAACGTAATACGTTATAACGTCGTCCCATATAACGTAATAGGTTATAACGTCATCAGATATAACGTAATACGTTATAACGTCGTCCCACTTAACTCAATACGTTATAGCGTCATAGCATATAACGTAATACGTTATAACGTCATACCGTATAACGCAATACGTCATAACGTTATACCATATAACGTAATACGTTATGACGTCATACCATATAACCTATTACGTTATAACGTCATATCATATAACGCAATACGTTATAACTTCGTCCCATGTAACGTAATACGTTATAACGCCATCCCACATAACGCAATAAGTTATAACGTCATCAGATATAACGTAATACGTTATAACGTCGTCCCACTTAACGCAATACGTTATAACGTCATAGCATATAACGTAATACGTTATAACGTCATACCGCATAACGCAATACGTTATAACGTCATACCATATAACGTAATACATTATATCGTCATACCATATAACGCAATACGTTATAACGTCGTCCCATATAACGTAATACGTTATAACGTCATTCCATATAACGTAATACGCTATAACGTCACACCATATAACCTATTACGTTATAACGCCATCCCATATAACGCAATAAGTTATAACGTCGTCCCATATAACGTAATACGATATAACGTCTTCAGATATAACGTAATACATTATAACGTCGTCCCATTTAACGCAATACGTTATAACGTCATACCATATAACGTAATACGTTATAACGTCATACCATATAACGTAATACGTTATAACATCATACCATATAACGCAATACGTTATAACGTCATTCCATATGGCCTATTACGTTATAACGTCATTCCATATAACGTAATACGTTATATCGTCATAGCATATAACGTAATACGTTATAACGTCATACCATATAACGTAATACGTTATATCGTCATAGCATATAACGTAATACGTTATAACGTCATACCATATAATGTATTACGTTACAACGTTAAAACATATAAAGCAATACGTTATAACTTCATACCGTATAACGTATTACGTTATAACGTCAAACCATATAACGCAATACGTTATAACGTTATACAATATAACGCAATACGTTATAACGGCACACCATATAACGCAATGCGTTATAACGTCATCACATATAACGTAATAAGTTATAACGTCATTCCCTATGGCCTATTACGTTATAACGTCATTCCATATAACGTAATACGTTATATCGTCATAGCATATAACGTAATACGATATAACGTCTTCAGATATAACGTAATACGTTATAACGTCGTCCCATTTAACGCAATACGTTATAACGTCATAGCAAATAACGTAATACGTTATAACGTCATACCATATAACGTAATACGATATAACGTCATACCATATAACGTTATACGTTATAACGTCATTCCATATGGCCCATTACGTTATAACGTCATTCCATATAACGTAATACGTTATATCGTCATAGCATATAACGTAATACGTTATAACGTCATACCATATAAAGTAATACGTTATATCGTCATAGCATATAACGTAATACGTTATAACGTCATACCATATAATGTATTACGTTACAACGTTAAAACATATAACGCAATACGTTATAACTTCATACCGTATAACGTATTACGTTATAACGTCAAACCATATAACGCAATACGTTATAACTTCATACCGTATAACGTATTACGTTATAACGTCATTCCATATAACGTAATACGTTATAACGTCACACCATATAACCTATTACGTTATATCGCCATCCCATATAACGCAATACGTTATAACGTCATTCCATATGGCCCATTACGTTATAACGTCATTCCATATAACGTAATACGTTATATCGTCATAGCATATAACGTAATACGTTATAACGTCATACCATATAAAGTAATACGTTATATCGTCATAGCATATAACGTAATACGTTATAACGTCATACCATATAATGTATTACGTTACAACGTTAAAACATATAACGCAATACGTTATAACTTCATACCGTATAACGTATTACGTTATAACGTCAAACCATATAACGCAATACGTTATAACTTCATACCGTATAACGTATTACGTTATAACGTCATTCCATATAACGTAATACGTTATAACGTCACACCATATAACCTATTACGTTATAACGTCATAGCATATAACGTAATAAGTTATAACGTCATCCCATATAACGTAATACGTTATAACGTCGTCCCATATAACGTAATAGGTTATAACGTCATCAGATATAACGTAATACGTTATAACGTCGTCCCACTTAACTCAATACGTTATAGCGTCATAGCATATAACGTAATACGTTATAACGTCATACCGTATAACGCAATACGTCATAACGTTATACCATATAACGTAATACGTTATGACGTCATACCATATAACCTATTACGTTATAACGTCATATCATATAACGCAATACGTTATAACTTCGTCCCATGTAACGTAGTACGTTATAACGCCATCCCACATAACGCAATAAGTTATAACGTCATCAGATATAACGTAATACGTTATAACGTCGTCCCATTTAACGTAATACGTTATAACGTCATTCCATATAACGTAATACGCTATAACGTCACACCATATAACCTATTACGTTATAACGCCATCCCATATAACGCAATAAGTTATAACGTCGTCCCATATAACGTAATACGATATAACGTCATCCCATATAACGTAATACGTTATAACGTCATACCATATAACCTATTACGTTATAACGTCATAGCAAATAACGTAATACGTTATAGCGTCATACCATATACCGCAATACGTTATAACGTCATACCGTATAACGCAATACGTTATAACGGCATACCATATAACGTAATACGTTATAACGTCATTCCATATAACGTAATACGTTATAACGGCATACCATATAACGTAATACGTTATAGCGTCATCCCATATATCGTAATACGTTATAACGTCATATCATATAACCTATTACGTTATAACGTCGCCCCATATAACTCAATACGTTATAACGTCATACCATACAACGTAATACGTTATAACGTCATTCCATATAACCTATTACGTTATAACGTCATCCCATATAACGTAATACGTTATAACGTCGTCCCATATAACGTAATACGTTATAACGTCATCCCATATAACGTAATACGTTACATCGTCATAGCATATAACGTAATACGTTATAACGTCATAACATATAACCTATTACGTTATAACGTCATCCCATATAACGCAATACGTTATAACGTCATACCATATAACCTATTACGTTATAACGTCATAGCAAATAACGTAATACGTTATAACGTCATACCATATACCGCAATACGTTATAACGTCATACCATATAACGCAATACGTTATAACGGCATACCATATAACGGAATACGTTATAACGTCATTCCATATAACGTAATACGTTATAACGTCATCCCATATAACCTATTACGTTATAACGTCATCCCATATAACGTAATACGTTATAACGTCATACCATATAACCTATTACGTTATAACGTCATAGCAAATAACGTAATACGTTATAACGTCATACCATATAACGTAATACGTTATAACGTCATACCATATAACGAAATACGTTATAACGTCATACCATATAACCTATTACGTTATAACGTCATAGCAAATAACGTAATACGTTATAACGTCATACCATATAACGTAATACGTTATAACGTCATACCATATAACCTATTACGTTATAACGTCATACCATATAACCTATTACGTTATAACGTCATAGCAAATAACGTAATGCGTTATAACGTCATACCATATAACGTAATACGTTATAACGTCATACCATATAACGAAATACGTTATAACGTCATACCATATAACCTATTACGTTATAACGTCATAGCAAATAACGTAATACGTTATAACGTCATACCATATAACGCAATACGTTATAACGTCATACCATATAACCTATTACGTTATAACGTCATAGCAAATAACGTAATACGTTATAACGTCATACCATATACCGCAATACGTTATAACGTCATACCATATAACGCAATACGTTATAACGGCATACCATATAACGGAATACGTTATAACGTCATTCCATATAACGTAATACGTTATAACGTCATCCCATATAACCTATTACGTTATAACGTCATCCCATATAACCTATTACGTTATAACGTCATCCCTTATAACGTAATACGTTATAACGTCATACCATTTAACCTATTACGTTATAATGTCATTCCATATAACGTAATACGTTATAACGTCATCCCATATAACGTAATACGTTATAACGTCATCCCATATAACGTAATACGTTATAACGTCATCCCATATAACCTATTACGTTATAACGTCATCCCATATAACGTAATACGTTATAACGTCATACCATATAACCTATTACGTTATAACGTCATAGCAAATAACGTAATACGTTATAACGTCATACCATATAACGTAATACGTTATAACGTCATCCCATATAACGAAATACGTTATAACGTCATCCCATATAACCTATTACGTTATAACGTCATCCCATATAACGTAATACGTTATAACGTCGTCCCATATAACGTAATACGTTATAACGTCATCCCATATAACGTAATACGTTATATCGTCATAGCATATAACGTAATACGTTATAACGTCATCCCATATAACGCAATAAGTTATAACGTCATACCATATAACCTATTACGTTATAACGTCATAGCAAATAACGTAATACGTTATAACGTCATACCATATACCGCAATACGTTATAACGTCATACCATATAACGCAATACGTTATAACGGCATACCATATAACGGAATACGTTATAACGTCATTCCATATAACGTAATACGTTATAACGTCATCCCATATAACCTATTACGTTATAACGTCATCCCATATAACGTAATACGTTATAACGTCATACCATATAACCTATTACGTTATAACGTCATAGCAAATAACGTAATACGTTATAACGTCATACCATATAACGTAATACGTTATAACGTCATACCATATAACGAAATACGTTATAACGTCATACCATATAACCTATTACGTTATAACGTCATAGCAAATAACGTAATACGTTATAACGTCATACCATATAACGTAATACGTTATATCGTCATAGCATATAACGTAATACGTTATAACGTCATACCATATAAAGTAATACGTTATATCGTCATAGCATATAACGTAATACGTTATAACGTCATACCATATAATGTATTACGTTACAGCGTTAAAACATATAACGCAATACGTTATAACTTCATACCGTATAACGTATTACGTTATAACGTCAAACCATATAACGCAATACGTTATAACTTCATACCGTATAACGTATTACGTTATAACGTCATTCCATATAACGTAATACGTTATAACGTCACACCATATAACCTATTACGTTATAACGTCATAGCATATAACGTAATAAGTTATAACGTCATACCATATACCGCAATACGTTATAACGTCATACCGTATAACGCAATACGTTATAACGGCATACCATATAACGCAATACGTTATAACGGCATACCATATAACGTAATACGTTATAACGTCATTCCATATAACGTAATACGTTATAACGGCATACCATATAACGTAATACGTTATAGCGTCATCCCATATATCGTAATACGTTATAACGTCATATCATATAACCTATTACGTTATAACGTCGTCCCATATAACTCAATACGTTATAACGTCATACCATACAACGTAATACGTTATAACGTCATTCCATATAACCTATTACGTTATAACGTCATCCCATATAACGTAATACGTTATAACGTCGTCCCATATAACGTAATACGTTACATCGTCATAGCATATAACGTAATACGTTATAACGTCATAACATATAACCTATTACGTTATAACGTCATCCCATATAACGCAATACGTTATAACGTCATACCATATAACCTATTACGTTATAACGTCATAGCAAATAACGTAATACGTTATAACGTCATACCATATACCGCAATACGTTATAACGTCATACCATATAACGCAATACGTTATAACGGCATACCATATAACGGAATACGTTATAACGTCATTCCATATAACGTAATACGTTATAACGTCATCCCATATAACCTATTACGTTATAACGTCATCCCATATAACGTAATACGTTATATCGTCATAGCATATAACGTAATACGTTATAACGTCATACCATATAAAGTAATACGTTATATCGTCATAGCATATAACGTAATACGTTATAACGTCATACCATATAATGTATTACGTTACAACGTTAAAACATATAACGCAATACGTTATAACTTCATACCGTATAACGTATTACGTTATAACGTCAAACCATATAACGCAATACGTTATAACTTCATACCGTATAACGTATTACGTTATAACGTCATTCCATATAACGTAATACGTTATAACGTCACACCATATAACCTATTACGTTATAACGTCATAGCATATAACGTAATAAGTTATAACGTCATCCCATATAACGTAATACGTTATAACGTCGTCCCATATAACGTAATAGGTTATAACGTCATCAGATATAACGTAATACGTTATAACGTCGTCCCACTTAACTCAATACGTTATAGCGTCATAGCATATAACGTAATACGTTATAACGTCATACCGTATAACGCAATACGTCATAACGTTATACCATATAACGTAATACGTTATGACGTCATACCATATAACCTATTACGTTATAACGTCATATCATATAACGCAATACGTTATAACTTCGTCCCATGTAACGTAGTACGTTATAACGCCATCCCACATAACGCAATAAGTTATAACGTCATCAGATATAACGTAATACGTTATAACGTCGTCCCATTTAACGTAATACGTTATAACGTCATTCCATATAACGTAATACGCTATAACGTCACACCATATAACCTATTACGTTATAACGCCATCCCATATAACGCAATAAGTTATAACGTCGTCCCATATAACGTAATACGATATAACGTCTTCAGATATAACGTAATACATTATAACGTCGTCCCATTTAACGCAATACGTTATAACGTCATACCATATAACGTAATACGTTATAACGTCATACCATATAACGTAATACGTTATAACGTCATCCCATATAACGTTATACGTTATAACGTCATCCCATATAACGTAATACGTTATAACGTCATACCATATAACCTATTACGTTATAACGTCATAGCAAATAACGTAATACGTTATAGCGTCATACCATATACCGCAATACGTTATAACGTCATACCGTATAACGCAATACGTTATAACGGCATACCATATAACGTAATACGTTATAACGTCATTCCATATAACGTAATACGTTATAACGGCATACCATATAACGTAATACGTTATAGCGTCATCCCATATATCGTAATACGTTATAACGTCATATCATATAACCTATTACGTTATAACGTCGTCCCATATAACTCAATACGTTATAACGTCATACCATACAACGTAATACGTTATAACGTCATTCCATATAACCTATTACGTTATAACGTCATCCCATATAACGTAATACGTTATAACGTCGTCCCATATAACGTAATACGTTATAACGTCATCCCATATAACGTAATACGTTACATCGTCATAGCATATAACGTAATACGTTATAACGTCATAACATATAACCTATTACGTTATAACGTCATCCCATATAACGCAATACGTTATAACGTCATACCATATAACCTATTACGTTATAACGTCATAGCAAATAACGTAATACGTTATAACGTCATACCATATACCGCAATACGTTATAACGTCATACCATATAACGCAATACGTTATAACGGCATACCATATAACGGAATACGTTATAACGTCATTCCATATAACGTAATACGTTATAACGTCATCCCATATAACCTATTACGTTATAACGTCATCCCATATAACGTAATACGTTATAACGTCATACCATATAACCTATTACGTTATAACGTCATAACAAATAACGTAATACGTTATAACGTCATACCATATAACGTAATACGTTATAACGTCATACCATATAACGAAATACGTTATAACGTCATACCATATAACCTATTACGTTATAACGTCATAGCAAATAACGTAATACGTTATAACGTCATACCATATAACGTAATACGTTATAACGTCATACCATATAACCTATTACGTTATAACGTCATACCATATAACCTATTACGTTATAACGTCATAGCAAATAACGTAATGCGTTATAACGTCATACCATATAACGTAATACGTTATAACGTCATACCATATAACGAAATACGTTATAACGTCATACCATATAACCTATTACGTTATAACGTCATAGCAAATAACGTAATACGTTATAACGTCATACCATATAACGTAATACGTTATAACGTCATCCCATATAACGCAATACGTTATAACGGCATACCATATAACGGAATACGTTATAACGTCATTCCATATAACGTAATACGTTATAACGTCATCCCATATAACGTAATACGTTATAACGTCATCCCATATAACCTATTACGTTATAACGTCATCCCATATAACGTAATACGTTATAACGTCATACCATATAACCTATTACGTTATAACGTCATAGCAAATAACGTAATACGTTATAACGTCATACCATATAACGTAATACGTTATAACGTCATACCATATAACGCAATAAGTTATAACGTCATACCATATAACCTATTACGTTATAACGTCATAGCAAATAACGTAATACGTTATAACGTCATACCATATACCGCAATACGTTATAACGTCATACCATATAACGCAATACGTTATAACGGCATACCATATAACGGAATACGTTATAACGTCATTCCATATAACGTAATACGTTATAACGTCATCCCATATAACCTATTACGTTATAACGTCATCCCATATAACGTAATACGTTATAACGTCATACCATATAACCTATTACGTTATAACGTCATAGCAAATAACGTAATACGTTATAACGTCATACCATATAACGTAATACGTTATAACGTCATACCATATAACGAAATACGTTATAACGTCATACCATATAACCTATTACGTTAAAACGTCATAGCAAATAACGTAATACGTTATAACGTCATACCATATAACGTAATACGTTATATCGTCATAGCATATAACGTAATACGTTATAACGTCATACCATATAAAGTAATACGTTATATCGTCATAGCATATAACGTAATACGTTATAACGTCATACCATATAATGTATTACGTTACAACGTTAAAACATATAACGCAATACGTTATAACTTCATACCGTATAACGTATTACGTTATAACGTCAAACCATATAACGCAATACGTTATAACTTCATACCGTATAACGTATTACGTTATAACGTCATTCCATATAACGTAATACGTTATAACGTCACACCATATAACCTATTACGTTATAACGTCATAGCATATAACGTAATAAGTTATAACGTCATACCATATACCGCAATACGTTATAACGTCATACCGTATAACGCAATACGTTATAACGGCATACCATATAACGTAATACGTTATAACGTCATTCCATATAACGTAATACGTTATAACGGCATACCATATAACGTAATACGTTATAGCGTCATCCCATATATCGTAATACGTTATAACGTCATATCATATAACCTATTACGTTATAACGTCGTCCCATATAACTCAATACGTTATAACGTCATACCATACAACGTAATACGTTATAACGTCATTCCATATAACCTATTACGTTATAACGTCATCCCATATAACGTAATACGTTATAACGTCGTCCCATATAACGTAATACGTTACATCGTCATAGCATATAACGTAATACGTTATAACGTCATAACATATAACCTATTACGTTATAACGTCATCCCATATAACGCAATACGTTATAACGTCATACCATATAACCTATTACGTTATAACGTCATAGCAAATAACGTAATACGTTATAACGTCATACCATATACCGCAATACGTTATAACGTCATACCATATAACGCAATACGTTATAACGGCATACCATATAACGGAATACGTTATAACGTCATTCCATATAACGTAATACGTTATAACGTCATCCCATATAACCTATTACGTTATAACGTCATCCCATATAACGTAATACGTTATAACGTCATACCATATAACCTATTACGTTATAACGTCATAGCAAATAACGTAATACGTTATAACGTCATACCATATAACGTAATACGTTATAACGTCATACCATATAACGAAATACGTTATAACGTCATACCATATAACCTATTACGTTATAACGTCATAGCAAATAACGTAATACGTTATAACGTCATACCATATAACGTAATACGTTATAACGTCATACCATATAACCTATTACGTTATAACGTCATAGCAAATAACGTAATGCGTTATAACGTCATACCATATAACGTAATACGTTATAACGTCATACCATATAACGAAATACGTTATAACGTCATAGCAAATAACGTAATACGTTATAACGTCATACCATATAACGCAATACGTTATAACGTCATACCATATAACCCATTACGTTATAACGTCATAACAAATAACGTAATACGTTATAACGTCATACCATATACCGCAATACGTTATAACGTCATACCATATAACGCAATACGTTATAACGGCATACCATATAACGGAATACGTTATAACGTCATTCCATATAACGTAATACGTTATAACGTCATCCCATATAACCTATTACGTTATAACGTCATCCCATATAACCTATAACGTTATAACGTCATCCCTTATAACGTAATACGTTATAACGTCATACCATTTAACCTATTACGTTATAATGTCATTCCATATAACGTAATACGTTATAACGTCATCCCATATAACGTAATACGTTATAACGTCATCCCATATAACGTAATACGTTATAACGTCATCCCATATAACCTATTACGTTATAACGTCATCCCATATAACGTAATACGTTATAACGTCATACCATATAACCTATTACGTTATAACGTCATAGCAAATAACGTAATACGTTATAACGTCATACCATATAACGTAATACGTTATAACGTCATCCCATATAACGAAATACGTTATAACGTCATCCCATATAACCTATTACGTTATAACGTCATCCCATATAACGTAATACGTTATAACGTCGTCCCATATAACGTAATACGTTATAACGTCATCCCATATAATGTAATACGTTATATCGTCATAGCATATAACGTAATACGTTATAACGTCATACCATATAACCTATTACGTTATAACGTCATCCCATATAACGCAATACGTTATAACGTCATACCATATAACCTATTACGTTATAACGTCATAGCAAATAACGTAATACGTTATAACGTCATACCATATACCGCAATACGTTATAACGTCATACCATATAACGCAATACGTTATAACGGCATACCATATAACGGAATACGTTATAACGTCATTCCATATAACGTAATACGTTATAACGTCATCCCATATAACCTATTACGTTATAACGTCATCCCATATAACGTAATACGTTATAACGTCATACCATATAACCTATTACGTTATAACGTCATAGCAAATAACGTAATACGTTATAACGTCATACCATATAACGTAATACGTTATAACGTCATACCATATAACGAAATACGTTATAACGTCATACCATATAACCTATTACGTTATAACGTCATAGCAAATAACGTAATACGTTATAACGTCATACCATATAACGTAATACGTTATAACGTCATACCATATAACGTAATGCGTTATAACGTCATACCATATAACGTAATACGTTATAACGTCATACCATATAACGAAATACGTTATAACGTCATACCATATAACCTATTACGTTATAACGTCATAGCAAATAACGTAATACGTTATAACGTCATACCATATAACGCAATACGTTATAACGTCATACCATATAACCTATTACGTTATAACGTCATAGCAAATAACGTAATACGTTATAACGTCATACCATATACCGCAATACGTTATAACGTCATACCATGTAACGCAATACGTTATAACGGCATACCATATAACGGAATACGTTATAACGTCATTCCATATAACGTAATACGTTATAACGTCATCCCATATAACCTATTACGTTATAACGTCATCCCATATAACCTATTACGTTATAACGTCATCCCTTATAACGTAATACGTTATAACGTCATACCATATAACGTAATACGTTATAACGTCATACCATATAACGAAATACGTTATAACGTCTTCCCATATAACGCAATAAGTTATAACGTCATACCATACAACGTAATACGCTATAACGTCACACCATATAACCTATTACGTTATAACGCCATCCCATATAACGCAATAAGTTATAACGTCGTCCCATATAACGTAATACGATATAACGTCTTCAGATATAACGTAATACATTATAACGTCGTCCCATTTAACGCAATACGTTATAACGTCATACCATATAACGTAATACGATATAACGTCATGCCATATAACGTAATACGTTATAACATCATACCAAATAACGTAATACGTTATAACGTCATAGCATATAACGTAATACGTTATAACGTCATACCATATAACGTAATACGATATAACGTCATACCATATAACGTTATACGTTATAACGTCAATCCATATAACGTAATACGTTATAACGTCATACCATATAACGTAATACGTTATAACGTCATACCATATAACGTAATACGTTATAACGTCATCCCATATAACGTTATACGTTATAACGTCATCCCATATAACGTAATACGTTATAACGTCATACCATATAACCTATTACGTTATAACGTCATAGCAAATAACGTAATACGTTATAGCGTCATACCATATACCGCAATACGTTATAACGTCATACCGTATAACGCAATACGTTATAACGGCATACCATATAACGTAATACGTTATAGCGTCATCCCATATATCGTAATACGTTATAACGTCATATCATATAACCTATTACGTTATAACGTCGTCCCATATAACTCAATACGTTATAACGTCATACCATACAACGTAATACGTTATAACGTCATTCCATATAACCTATTACGTTATAACGTCATCCCATATAACGTAATACGTTATAACGTCGTCCCATATAACGTAATACGTTATAACGTCATCCCATATAACGTAATACGTTACATCGTCATAGCATATAACGTAATACGTTATTACGTCATAACATATAACCTATTACGTTATAACGTCATCCCATATAACGCAATACGTTATAACGTCATACCATATAACCTATTACGTTATAACGTCATAGCAAATAACGTAATACGTTATAACGTCATACCATATACCGCAATACGTTATAACGTCATACCATATAACGCAATACGTTATAACGGCATACCATATAACGGAATACGTTATAACGTCATTCCATATAACGTAATACGTTATAACGTCATCCCATATAACCTATTACGTTATAACGTCATCCCATATAACGTAATACGTTATAACGTCATACCATATAACCTATTACGTTATAACGTCATAGCAAATAACGTAATACGTTATAACGTCATACCATATAACGTAATACGTTATAACGTCATACCATATAACGAAATACGTTATAACGTCATACCATATAACCTATTACGTTATAACGTCATAGCAAATAACGTAATACGTTATAACGTCATACCATATAACGTAATACGTTATAACGTCATACCATATAACCTATTACGTTATAACGTCATAGCAAATAACGTAATGCGTTATAACGTCATACCATATAACGTAATACGTTATAACGTCATACCATATAACGAAATACGTTATAACGTCATACCATATAACCTATTACGTTATAACGTCATAGCAAATAACGTAATACGTTATAACGTCATACCATATAACGCAATACGTTATAACGTCATACCATATAACCTATTACGTTATAACGTCATAGCAAATAACGTAATACGTTATAACGTCATACCATATACCGCAATACGTTATAACGTCATACCATATAACGCAATACGTTATAACGGCATACCATATAACGGAATACGTTATAACGTCATTCCATATAACGTAATACGTTATAACGTCATCCCATATAACCTATTACGTTATAACGTCATCCCATATAACCTATTACGTTATAACGTCATCCCTTATAACGTAATACGTTATAACGTCATACCATTTAACCTATTACGTTATAACGTCATCCCATATAACGTAATACGTTATAACGTCATACCATATAACGAAATACGTTATAACGTCTTCCCATATAACGCAATAAGTTATAACGTCATACCATACAACGTAATACGCTATAACGTCACACCATATAACCTATTACGTTATAACGCCATCCCATATAACGCAATAAGTTATAACGTCGTCCCATATAACGTAATACGATATAACGTCTTCAGATATAACGTAATACATTATAACGTCGTCCCATTTAACGCAATACGTTATAACGTCATACCATATAACGTAATACGATATAACGTCATGCCATATAACGTAATACGTTATAACATCATACCAAATAACGTAATACGTTATAACGTCATAGCATATAACGTAATACGTTATAACGTCATACCATATAACGTAATACGATATAACGTCATACCATATAACGTTATACGTTATAACGTCAATCCATATAACGTAATACGTTATAACGTCATACCATATAACGTAATACGTTATAACGTCATACCATATAACGTAATACGTTATAACGTCATCCCATATAACGTTATACGTTATAACGTCATCCCATATAACGTAATACGTTATAACGTCATACCATATAACCTATTACGTTATAACGTCATAGCAAATAACGTAATACGTTATAGCGTCATACCATATACCGCAATACGTTATAACGTCATACCGTATAACGCAATACGTTATAACGGCATACCATATAACGTAATACGTTATAACGTCATTCCATATAACGTAATACGTTATAACGGCATACCATATATCGTAATACGTTATAGCGTCATCCCATATATCGTAATACGTTATAACGTCATATCATATAACCTATTACGTTATAACGTCGTCCCATATAACTCAATACGTTATAACGTCATACCATACAACGTAATACGTTATAACGTCATTCCATATAACCTATTACGTTATAACGTCATCCCATATAACGTAATACGTTATAACGTCGTCCCATATAACGTAATACGTTATAACGTCATCCCATATAACGTAATACGTTACATCGTCATAGCATATAACGTAATACGTTATTACGTCATAACATATAACCTATTACGTTATAACGTCATCCCATATAACGCAATACGTTATAACGTCATACCATATAACCTATTACGTTATAACGTCATAGCAAATAACGTAATACGTTATAACGTCATACCATATACCGCAATACGTTATAACGTCATACCATATAACGCAATACGTTATAACGGCATACCATATAACGGAATACGTTATAACGTCATTCCATATAACGTAATACGTTATAACGTCATCCCATATAACCTATTACGTTATAACGTCATCCCATATAACGTAATACGTTATAACGTCATACCATATAACCTATTACGTTATAACGTCATAGCAAATAACGTAATACGTTATAACGTCATACCATATAACGTAATACGTTATAACGTCATACCATATAACGAAATACGTTATAACGTCATACCATATAACCTATTACGTTATAACGTCATAGCAAATAACGTAATACGTTATAACGTCATACCATATAACGTAATACGTTATAACGTCATACCATATAACCTATTACGTTATAACGTCATAGCAAATAACGTAATGCGTTATAACGTCATACCATATAACGTAATACGTTATAACGTCATACCATATAACGAAATACGTTATAACGTCATACCATATAACCTATTACGTTATAACGTCATAGCAAATAACGTAATACGTTATAACGTCATACCATATAACGCAATACGTTATAACGTCATACCATATAACCTATTACGTTATAACGTCATAGCAAATAACGTAATACGTTATAACGTCATACCATATACCGCAATACGTTATAACGTCATACCATATAACGCAATACGTTATAACGGCATACCATATAACGGAATACGTTATAACGTCATTCCATATAACGTAATACGTTATAACGTCATCCCATATAACCTATTACGTTATAACGTCATCCCATATAACCTATTACGTTATAACGTCATCCCTTATAACGTAATACGTTATAACGTCATACCATTTAACCTATTACGTTATAATGTCATTCCATATAACGTAATACGTTATAACGTCATCCCATATAACGCAATACGTTATAACGTCATCCCATATAACGTAATACGTTATAACGTCATCCCATATAACCTATTACGTTATAACGTCATCCCATATAACGTAATACGTTATAACGTCATACCATATAACCTATTACGTTATAACGTCATAGCAAATAACGTAATACGTTATAACGTCATACCATATAACGTAATACGTTATAACGTCATCCCATATAACGAAATACGTTATAACGTCATCCCATATAGCGAAATACGTTATAACGTCATCCCATATAACCTATTACGTTATAACGTCATCCCATATAACGTAATACGTTATAACGTCGTCCCATATAACGTAATACGTTATAACGTCATCCCATATAACGTAATACGTTATAACGTCGTCCCATATAACGTAATACGTTATAACGTCATCCCATATAACGTAATACGTTATATCGTCATAGCAAATAACGTAATACGTTATAACGTCATACCATATAACGTAATACGTTATAACGTCATACCATATAACGTAATGCGTTATAACGTCATACCATATAACGTAATACGTTATAACGTCATACCATATAACGAAATACGTTATAACGTCATACCATATAACGAAATACGTTATAACGTCATACCATATAACCTATTACGTTATAACGTCATAGCAAATAACGTAATACGTTATAACGTCATACCATATAACGTAATACGTTATAACGTCATACCATATAACGTAATGCGTTATAACGTCATACCATATAACGTAATACGTTATAACGTCATACCATATAACGAAATACGTTATAACGTCATACCATATAACCTATTACGTTATAACGTCATAGCAAATAACGTAATACGTTATAACGTCATACCATATAACGCAATACGTTATAACGTCATACCATATAACCTATTACGTTATAACGTCATAGCAAATAACGTAATACGTTATAACGTCATACCATATACCGCAATACATTATAACGTCATACCATATAACGCAATACGTTATAACGGCATACCATATAACGGAATACGTTATAACGTCATTCCATATAACGTAATACGTTATAACGTCATCCCATATAACCTATTGCGTTATAACGTCATCCCATATAACCTATTACGTTATAACGTCATCCCTTATAACGTAATACGTTATAACGTCATACCATATAACGTAATACGTTATAACGTCATACCATATAACGAAATACGTTATAACGTCGTCCCATATAACGCAATAAGTTATAACGTCATACCATACAACGTAATACGTTATGACGTCATACCATTTAACCTATTACGTTATAATGTCATTCCATATAACGTAATACGTTATAACGTCATCCCATATAACGTAATACGTTATAACGTCATCCCATATAACGTAATACGTTATATCGTCATAGCATATAACGTAATACGTTATAACGTCATACCATATAACCTATTACGTTATAACGTCATCCCATATAACGCAATACGTTATAACGTCATACCATATAACCTATTACGTTATAACGTCATAGCAAATAACGTAATACGTTATAACGTCATACCATATAACGTAATACGTTATAACGTCATCCCATATAACGAAATACGTTATAACGTCATCCCATATAACCTATTACGTTATAACGTCATCCCATATAACGTAATACGTTATAACGTCGTCCCATATAACGTAATACGTTATAACGTCATCCCATATAACCTATTACGTTATAACGTCATCCCTTATAACGTAATACGTTATAACGTCATACCATATAACCTATTACGTTATAACGTCATAGCAAATAACGTAATACGTTATAACGTCATACCATATAACGTAATACGTTATAACGTCATCCCATATAACGAAATACGTTATAACGTCATCCCATATAACCTATTACGTTATAACGTCATCCCATATAACGTAATACGTTATAACGTCGTCCCATATAACGTAATACGTTATAACGTCATCCCATATAACGTAATACGTTATATCGTCATAGCATATAACGTAATACGTTATAACGTCATACCATATAACCTATTACGTTATAACGTCATCCCATATAACGCAATACGTTATAACGTCATAACATATAACGCAATACGTTATAACGGCATACCATATAACGTAATACGTTATAACGTCATCCCATATAATGTATTACGTTACAACGTTAAAACATATAACGTAATACGTTATACCGTCATAGCACATATCATAATACGTTATAACGGCATAGCATATAACGTAATACGTTATAACGTCATACCATATAACGCAATACGTTATAACGTCATAGCATATAACGCAACACGTTATAACGGCATACCATATAACGCAATGCGTTATAACGTAATCACATATAACGTAATAAGTTATAACGTCATCCCATATAACGTAATACGTTATAACGTCGTCCCATATAACGTAATACGTTATAACGTCATCAGATATACCGCAATAAGTTATAACGTCGTCCCATATAACGTAATACGATATAACGTCTTCAGATATAACGTAATACGTTATAACGTCGTCCCATTTAACGCAATACGTTATAACGTCATTCCATATAACGTAATACGTTATATCGTCATTGCATATAACGTAATACGTTATAACGTCATACCATATAACGTAATACGTTATATCGTCATAGCATATAACGTAATACGTTATAACGTCATACCATATAATGTATTACGTTACAACGTTAAAACATATAACGCAATACGTTATAACTTCATACCGTATAACGTATTACGTTATAACGTCATAGCAAATAACGTAATACGTTATAACGTCATACCATATAACGTAATACGATATAACGTCATACCATATAACGTTATACGTTATAACGTCATTCCATATAACGTAATACGTTATAACGTCACACCATATAACCTATTACGTTATAACGCCATCCCATATAACGCAATACGTTATAACGTCATTCCATATGGCCTATTACGTTATAACGTCATTCCATATAACGTAATACGTTATGACGTCATACCATATAACCTATTACGTTATAACGTCATATCATATAACGCAATACGTTATAACTTCGTCCCATGTAACGTAATACGTTATAACGACATCCCATATAACGCAATAAGTTATAACGTCATCAGATATAACGTAATACGTTATAACGTCGTCCCACTTAACGCAATACGTTATAACGTCATAGCATATAACGTAATACGTTATAACGTCATACCGCATAACGCAATACGTTATAACGTCATACCATAAAACGTAATACGTTATAACGTCATCCCATATAACGAAATACGTTATAACGTCATCCCATATAACCTATTACGTTATAACGTCATCCCATACAACGCAATACGTTATAACGTCATCCCATATAACCTATTACGTTATAGCGTCATCCCATATATCGTAATACGTTATAACGTCATATCATATAACCTATTACGTTATAACGTCATAGCAAATAACGTAATACGTTATAACGTCACACCATATAACCTATTACGTTATAACGCGATCCCATATAACGCAATAGGTTATAACGTCGTCCCATATAACGTAATACGTTATAACGTCGTCCCATATAACGTAATACGTTATAACGACATACCATACAACGTAATACGTTATATCGTCATAGCATATAACGTAATACGTTATAACGTCATACCATATAACCTATTACGTTATAACGTCATCCCATATAACGCAATACGTTATAACGTCATACCATATAACCTATTACGTTATAACGTCATAGCAAATAACGTAATACGTTATAACGTCATACCATATACCGCAATACGTTATAACGTCATACCATAAAACGCAATACGTTATAACGGCATACCATATAACGGAATACGTTATAACGTCATTCCATATAACGTAATACGTTATAACGTCATCCCATATAACCTATTACGTTATAACGTCATCCCATATATCGTAATACGTTATAACGTCATACCATATAACCTATCACGTTATAACGTCATAGTAAATAACGTAATACGTTATAACGTCATACCATATAACGTAATACGTTATAACGTCATACCATATAACGAAATACGTTATAACGTCGTCCCATATAACGCAATACGTTATAACGTCATACCATACAACGTAATACGTTATAACGTCGTCCCATATAACGTAATACGTTATAACGTCATCCCATATAACGTAATACGTTATATCGTCATAGCATATAACGTAATACGTTATAACGTCATACCATATAACCTATTACGTTATAACGTCATCCCATATAACGCAATACGTTATAACGTCATAACATATAACGCAATACGTTATAACGTCATCAGATATACCGCAATAAGTTATAACGTCGTCCCATATAACGTAATACGATATAACGTCTTCAGATATAACGTAATACGTTATAACGTCGTCCCATTTAACGCAATACGTTATAACGTCATTCCATATAACGTAATACGTTATATCGTCATTGCATATAACGTAATACGTTATAACGTCATACCATATAACGTAATACGTTATATCGTCATAGCATATAACGTAATACGTTATAACGTCATACCATATAATGTATTACGTTACAACGTTAAAACATATAACGCAATACGTTATAACTTCATACCGTATAACGTATTACGTTATAACGTCATAGCAAATAACGTAATACGTTATAACGTCATACCATATAACGTAATACGATATAACGTCATACCATATAACGTTATACGTTATAACGTCATTCCATATAACGTAATACGTTATAACGTCACACCATATAACCTATTACGTTATAACGCCATCCCATATAACGCAATACGTTCTAACGTCATTCCATATGGCCTATTACGTTATAACGTCATTCCATATAACGTAATACGTTATGACGTCATACCATATAACCTATTACGTTATAACGTCATATCATATAACGCAATACGTTATAACTTCGTCCCATGTAACGTAATACGTTATAACGACATCCCATATAACGCAATAAGTTATAACGTCATCAGATATAACGTAATACGTTATAACGTCGTCCCACTTAACGCAATACGTTATAACGTCATAGCATATAACGTAATACGTTATAACGTCATACCGCATAACGCAATACGTTATAACGTCATACCATATAACGTAATACGTTATAACGTCATCCCATATAACGAAATACGTTATAACGTCATCCCATATAACCTATTACGTTATAACGTCATCCCATACAACGTAATACGTTATAACGTCATCCCATATAACCTATTACGTTATAGCGTCATCCCATATATCGTAATACGTTATAACGTCATATCATATAACCTATTACGTTATAACGTCATAGCAAATAACGTAATACGTTATAACGTCACACCATATAACCTATTACGTTATAACGCGATCCCATATAACGCAATAGGTTATAACGTCGTCCCATATAACGTAATACGTTATAACGTCGTCCCATATAACTCAATACGTTATAACGACATACCATACAACGTAATACGTTATAGCGTCATACCATATAACGTAATACGATATAACGTCATACCATATAACGTTATACGTTATAACGTCAATCCATATAACGTAATACGTTATAACGTCACACCATATAACCTATTACGTTATAACGCCATCCCATATAACGCAATAAGTTATAACGTCGTCCCATATAACGTAATACGATATAACGTCTTCAATTATAACGTTATAAGTTATAACGTCGTCCCATTTAACGCAATACGTTATAACGTGATCCCATATAACCTATTACGTTATAACGTCATCCCATATAACGTAATACGTTATAACGTCGTCCCATATAACGTAATACGTTATAACGTCATCCCATATAACGTAATACGTTATAACGTCACACCATATAACCTATTACGTTATAACGTCATACCATATAACGCAACACGTTATAACGGCATACCATATAACGCAATGCGTTAAAACGTCATCACATATAACGTAATAAGTTATAACGTCATCCCATATAACGTAATACGTTATAACGTCGTCCCATGTAACGTAATACGATATAACGTCATACCATATAACGTTATACGTTATAACGTCATTCCATATAACGTAATACGATATAACGTCTTCAGATATAACGTAACACGTTATAACGTCGTCCCATTTAACGCAATACGTTATAACGTCATACCATATAACGTAATACGTTATAACGCCATCCCATATAACGCAATACGTTATAACGTCATTCCATATAACGTAATACGTTATAACGTCATCAGATATACCGCAATAAGTTATAACGTCGTCCCATATAACGTAATACGATATAACGTCTTCAGATATAACGTAATACGTTATAACGTCGTCCCATTTAACGCAATACGTTATAACGTCATACCATATAACGTAATACGTTATAACGCCATCCCATATAACGCAATACGTTATAACATCATACCGCATAACGCAATACGTTATAACGTCATACCATATAACGTAATACATTATATCGTCATACCATATAACGCAATACGTTATAACGTCGTCCCATATAACGTAATACGTTATAACGTCATTCCATATAACGTAATACGCTATAACGTCACACCATATAACCTATTACGTTATAACGCCATCCCATATAACGCAATAAGTTATAACGTCGTCCCATATAACGTAATACGATATAACGTCTTCAGAAATAACGTAATACATTATAACGTCGTCCCATTTAACGCAATACGTTATAACGTCATACCATATAACGTAATACGATATAACGTCATGCCATATAACGTAATACGTTATAACATCATACCAAATAACGTAATACGTTATAACGTAATAGCATATAACGTAATACGTTATAACGTCATACCATATAACGTAATACGATATAACGTCATACCATATAACGTTATACGTTATAACGTCAATCCATATAACGTAATACGTTATAACGTCATACCATATAACGTAATACGTTATAACGTCATACCATATAACGTAATACGTTATAACGTCATCCCATATAACGTTATACGTTATAACGTCATCCCATATAACGTAATACGTTATAACGTCATACCATATAACCTATTACGTTATAACGTCATAGCAAATAACGTAATACGTTATAGCGTCATACCATATACCGCAATACGTTATAACGTCATACCGTATAACGCAATACGTTATAACGGCATACCATATAACGTAATACGTTATAACGGCATACCATATAACGTCATACGTTATAGCGTCATCCCATATATCGTAATACGTTATAACGTCATATCATATAACCTATTACGTTATAACGTCGTCCCATATAACTCAATACGTTATAACGTCATACTATACAACGTAATACGTTATAACGTCATTCCATATAACCTATTACGTTATAACGTCATCCCATATAACGTAATACGTTATAACGTCGTCCCATATAACGTAATACGTTATAACGTCATCCCATATACCGCAATACGTTATAACGTCATACCATATAACGCAATACGTTATAACCGCATACCATATAACGGAATACGTTATAACGTCATTCCATATAACGTAATACGTTATAACGTCATACCATACAACGTAATACGTTATGACGTCATACCATTTAACCTATTACGTTATAATGTCATTTCATATAACGTAATACGTTATAACGTCATCCCATATAACGTAATACGTTATAACGTCATCCCATATAACGTAATACGTTATAACGTCATCCCATATAACCTATTACGTTATAACGTCATCCCATATAACGTAATGCGTTATAACGTCATACCATATAACCTATTACGTTATAACGTCATAGCAAATAACGTAATACGTTATAACGTCATACCATATAACGTAATACGTTATAACGTCATCCCATATAACGAAATACGTTATAACGTCATCCCATATAACCTATTACGTTATAACGTCATCCCATATAACATAATACGTTATAACGTCGTCCCATATAACGTAATACGTTATAACGTCATCCCATATAACGTAATACGTTATATCGTCATAGCATATAACGTAATACGTTATAACGTCATACCATATAACCTATTACGTTATAACGTCATCCCATATAACGCAATACGTTATAACGTCATACCATATAACCTATTACGTTATAACGTCATTGCAAATAACGTAATACGTTATAACGTCATACCATATACCGCAATACGTTATAACGTCATACCATATAACGCAATACGTTATAACGGCACACCATATAACGGAATACGTTATAACGTCATTCCATATAACGTAATACGTTATAACGTCATCCCATATAACCTATTACGTTATAACGTCATAGCAAATAACGTAATACGTTATGACGTCATACCATTTAAACTATTACGTTATAATGTCATTCCATATAACGTAATACGTTATAACGTCATCCCATATAACGCAATACGTTATAACGTCATTCCATATAACCTATTACGTTATAACGTCATTCCATATAACGTAATACGTTATAACGTCACACCATATAACCTATTACGTTATACCGTCATAGCCTATAACGTAATACGTTATAACGTCATACCATATAACGTAATACGTTATATCGTCATAGCATATAACGTAATACGTTATAACGTCATACCATATAATGTATTACGTTACAACGTTAAAACATATAACGCAATACGTTATAACTTCATACCGTATAACGTATTACGTTATAACGTCAAACCATATAACGCAATACGTTATAACTTCATACCGTATAACGTATTACGTTATAACGTCATTCCATATAACGCAATACGCTATAACGTCACACCATATAACCTATTACGTTATAACGCCATCCCATATAACGCAATAAGTTATAACGTCGTCCCATATAACGTAATACGATATAACGTCTTCAGATATAACGTAATACATTATAACGTCGTCCCATTTAACGCAATACGTTATAACGTCATACCATATAACGTAATACGATATAACGTCATGCCATATAACGTAATACGTTATAACATCATACCAAATAACGTAATACGTTATAACGTCATAGCATATAACGTAATACGTTATAGCGTCATACCATATACCGCAATACGTTATAACGTCATACCGTATAACGCAATACGTTATAACGGCATACCATATAACGTAATACGTTATAATGTCATTCCATATAACGTAATACGTTATAACGTCATCCCACATAACCTATTACGTTATAACGTCATCCCATATAACGTAATACGTTATAACGTCATACCATATAACCTATTACGTTATAACGTCATAGCAAATAAGGTAATACGTTATAACGTCATACCATATAACGTAATACGTTATAACGTCATCCCATATAACGAAATACGTTATAACGTCATCCCATATAACCTATTACGTTATAACGTCATCCCATACAACGTAATACGTTATAACGTCATCCCATATAACCTATTACGTTATAGCGTCATCCCATATATCGTAATACGTTATAACGTCATATCATATAACGTATTACGTTATAACGTCGTCCCATATAACTCAATACGTTATAACGTCATACCATACAACGTAATACGTTATAACGTCATTCCATATAACGTAATACGTTATAACGTCATATCATATAACGTAATACGTTATAACGTCATACCATATAACGAAATACGTTATAACGTCATACCATATAACGTAATACGTTATAACGTCATACCATATACCGCAATACGTTATAACGTCATAACTTATAACCTATTACGTTCTAACGTCATCCCATATAACGTAATACGTTATAACGTCATCCCATATAACCCATTACGTTATAACGTCATCCCATATAACGCAATACGTTATAACGTGATCCCATATAACCTATTACGTTATAACGTCATCCCATATAACGTAATACGTTATAACGTCGTCCCATATAACGTAATACGTTATAACGTCATCCCATATAACGTAATACGTTACATCGTCATAGCATATAACGTAATACGTTATAACGTCATAACATATAACCTATTACGTTATAACGTCATCCCATATAACGCAATACGTTATAACGTCATACCATATAACCTATTACGTTATAACGTCATAGCAAATAACGTAATACGTTATAACGTCATACCATATACCGCAATACGTTATAACGTCATACCATATAACGCAATACGTTATAACGGCATACCATATAGCGGAATACGTTATAACGTCATAGCAAATAACCTATTACGTTATAACGTCATCCCATATAACGCAATACGTTATAACGTCATACCATATAACCTATTACGTTATAACGTCATAGCAAATAACGTAATACGTTATAACGTCATACCATATAACCTATTACGTTATAACGTCATAGCAAATAACGTAATACGTTATAACGTCATACCATATAACGTAATACGTTATAACGTCATACCATATAACGAAATACGTTATAACGTCATACCATATAACCTATTACGTTATAACGTCATAGCAAATAACGTAATACGTTATAACGTAATACCATATAACGTAATACGTTATAACGTCATACCATATAACCTATTACGTTATAACGTCATAGCAAATAACGTAATACGTTATACCGTCATACCATATAACGTAATACGTTATAACGTCATCCCATATAACCTATTACGTTATAACGTCATCCCATATAACGAAATACGTTATAACGTCATACCATATAACCTATTACGTTATAACGTCATAGCAAATAACGTAATACGTTATAACGTCATACCATATAACGCAATGCGTTATAACGTCATACCATATAACCTATTACGTTATAACGTCGTAGCAAATAACGTAATACGTTATAACGTCATACCATATACCGCAATACGTTATAACGTCATACCATATAACGCAATACGTTATAACGGCATACCATATAACGGAATACGTTATAACGTCATTCCATATAACGTAATACGTTATAACGTCATCCCATATAGCCTATTACGTTATAACGTCATCCCATATAACGTAATACGTTATAACGTCATATCATATAACCTATTACGTTATAACGTCATAGCAAATAACGTAATACGTTATAACGTCATACCATATAACGTAATACGTTATAACGTCATACCATATAACGAAATACGTTATAACGTCATACCATATAACCTATTACGTTATAACGTCATAGCAAATAACGTAATACGTTATAACGTCATACCATATAACGTAATACGTTATAACGTCATACCATATAACCTATTACGTTATAACGTCATAGCAAATAACGTAATACGTTATAACGTCATACCATATAACGTAATACGTTATAACGTCATACCATATAACGAAATACGTTATAACGTCATACCATATAACCTATTACGTTATAACGTCATAGCAAATAAGGTAATACGTTATAACGTCATACCATATAACGTAATACGTTATAACGTCATCCCATATAACGTAATACGTTATAACGTCATACCATACAACCTATTACGTTATAACGTCATAGCAAATAAGGTAATACGTTATAACGTCATACCATATAACGTAATACGTTATAACGTCATCCCATATAACGAAATACGTTATAACGTCATCCCATATAACCTATTACGTTATAGAGTCATCCCATACAACGTAATACGTTATAACGTTGTCCCATATACCGTAATACGTTATAACGTCATCCCATATAACGTAATACGTTATATCGTCATATCATATAACGTAATACGTTATAACGTCATACCATATAACCTATTACGTTATAACGTCATCCCATATAACGCAATACGTTATAACGTCATACCATATAACCTATTACGTTATAACGTCATAGCAAATAAAGTAATACGTTATAACGTCATACCATATACCGCAATACGTTATAACGTCATACCATATAACGCAATACGTTATAACGGCATACCATATAACGGAATACATTATAACGTCATCCCATATAACGCAATACGTTATAACGTCATACCATATAACCTATTACGTTATAACGTCATAGCAAATAAAGTAATACGTTATAACGTCATACCATATACCGCAATACGTTATAACGTCATACCATATAACGCAATACGTTATAACGGCATACCATATAACGGAATACATTATAACGTCATTCCATATAACGTAATACGTTATAACGTCATCCCATATAACCTATTACGTTATAACGTCATCCCATATAACGTAATACGTTATAGCGTCATACCATATAACCTATTACGTTATAACGTCATAGCAAATAACGTAATACGTTATAACGTCATCCCATATAACGTAATACGTTATAACGTCATCCCATATAACGTAATACGTTATATCGTCATAGCATATAACGTAATACGTTATAACGTCATACCATATAACCTATTACGTTATAACGTCATAGCAAATAACGTAATACGTTATAACGTCATACCATATAACGTAATACGTTATAACGTCATCCCATATAACGAAATACGTTATAACGTCATCCCATATAACCTATTACGTTATAACGTCATCCCATACAACATAATACGTTATAACGTCGTCCCATATAACGTAATACGTTATAACGTCATCCCATATAACGTAATACGTTATATCGTCATAGCATATAACGTAATACGTTATAACGTCATACCATATAACCTATTACGTTATAACGTCATCTCATATAACGCAATACGTTATAACGTCATACCATATAACCTATTACGTTATAACGTCATAGCAAATAACGTAATACGTTATAACGTCATACCATATACCGCAATACGTTATAACGTCATACCATATAACGCAATACGTTATAACGGCATACCATATAACGGAATACGTTATAACGTCATTCCATATAACGTAATACGTTATAACGTCATCCCATATAACCTATTACGTTATAACGTCATAGCAAATAACGTAATACGTTATGACGTCATACCATTTAAACTATTACGTTATAATGTCATTCCATATAACGTAATACGTTATAACGTCATCCCATATAACGTAATACGTTATAACGTCATCCCATATAACGTAATACGTTATAACGTCATCCCATACAACGTAATACGTTATAACGTCATTCCATATAACGTAATACGTTATAACGTCATATCATATAACGTAATACGTTATAACGTCATACCATATAACGAAATACGTTATAACGTCATACCATATAACGTAATACGTTATAACGTCATACCATATACCGCAATACGTTATAACGTCATAACTTATAACCTATTACGTTCTAACGTCATCCCATATAACGTAATACGTTATAACGTCATCCCATATAACCCATTACGTTATAACGTCATCCCATATAACGCAATACGTTATAACGTCATACCATATAACGTAATACGTTATAACGTCATACCATATAACGAAATACGTTATAACGTCATACCATATAACCTATTACGTTATAACGTCATAGCAAATAACGTAATACGTTATAACGTCATACCATATAACGTAATACGTTATAACGTCATACCATATAACGAAATACGTTATAACGTTATACCATATAACCTATTACGTTATAACGTCATAGCAAATAACGTAATACGTTATAACGTCATACCATATAACGTAATACGTTATAACGTCATACCATATAACCTATTACGTTATAGCGTCATAGCAAATAACGTAATACGTTATAACGTCATACCATATAACGTAATACGTTATAACGTCATACCATATAACCTATTACGTTATAACGTCATAGCAAATAACGTAATACGTTATAACGTCATACCATATACCGCAATACGTTATAACGTCATACCATATAACGAAATACGTTATAACGTCATACCATATAACCTATTACGTTATAACGTCATTCCATATAACGTAATACGTTATAACGTCATCCCATATAACGTAATACGTTATAACGTCATCCCATATAACGTAATACGTTATAACGTCATACCATACAACCTATTACGTTATAACGTCATAGCAAATAAGGTAATACGTTATAACGTCATACCATATAACGTAATACGTTATAACGTCATCCCATATAACGAAATACGTTATAACGTCATCCCATATAACCTATTACGTTATAGAGTCATCCCATACAACGTAATACGTTATAACGTTGTCCCATATACCGTAATACGTTATAACGTCATCCCATATAACGTAATACGTTATATCGTCATATCATATAACGTAATACGTTATAACGTCATACCATATAACCTATTACGTTATAACGTCATCCCATATAACGCAATACGTTATAACGTCATACCATATAACCTATTACGTTATAACGTCATAGCAAATAAAGTAATACGTTATAACGTCATACCATATACCGCAATACGTTATAACGTCATACCATATAACGCAATACGTTATAACGGCATACCATATAACGGAATACATTATAACGTCATTCCATATAACGTAATACGTTATAACGTCATCCCATATAACCTATTACGTTATAACGTCATCCCATATAACGTAATACGTTATAGCGTCATACCATATAACCTATTACGTTATAACGTCATAGCAAATAACGTAATACGTTATAACGTCATACCATATAACGTAATACGTTATAACGTCATACCATATAACGAAATACGTTATAACGTCATCCCATATAACCTATTACGTTATAGAGTCATCCCATACAACGTAATACGTTATAACGTTGTCCCATATACCGTAATACGTTATAACGTCATCCCATATAACGTAATACGTTATATCGTCATATCATATAACGTAATACGTTATAACGTCATACCATATAACCTATTACGTTATAACGTCATCCCATATAACGCAATACGTTATAACGTCATACCATACAACGTAATACGTTATGACGTCATAACATTTAACCTATTACGTTATAATGTCATTCCATATAACGTAATACGTTATAACGTCATCCCATATAACCTATTACGTTATAACGTCATCCCATATAACATAATACGTTATAACGTCGTCCCATATAACGTAATACGTTATAACGTCATCCCATATAACGTAATACGTTATATCGTCATAGCATATAACGTAATACGTTATAACGTCATACCATATAACCTATTACGTTATAACGTCATAGCAAATAACGTAATACGTTATAACGTCATACCATATAACGTAATACGTTATAACGTCATCCCATATAACGAAATACGTTATAACGTCATCCCATATAACCTATTACGTTATAACGTCATCCCATATAACATAATACGTTATAACGTCGTCCCATATAACGTAATACGTTATAACGTCATCCCATATAACGTAATACGTTATATCGTCATAGCATATAACGTAATACGTTATAACGTCATACCATATAACCTATTACGTTATAACGTCATCTCATATAACGCAATACGTTATAACGTCATACCATATAACCTATTACGTTATAACGTCATAGCAAATAACGTAATACGTTATAACGTCATACCATATACCGCAATACGTTATAACGTCATACCATATAACGCAATACGTTATAACGGCATACCATATAACGGAATACGTTATAACGTCATTCCATATAACGTAATACGTTATAACGTCATCCCATATAACCTATTACGTTATAGCGTCATCCCATATATCGTAATACGTTATAACGTCATATCATATAACCTATTACGTTATAACGTCGTCCCATATAACGTAATACGTTATAACGTCATCCCATATAACGTAATACGTTATAACGTCATCCCATATAACGTAATACGTTATAACGTCATCCCATATAACCTATTACGTTATAACGTCATCCCATATAACGTAATACGTTATAACGTCATACCATATAACCTATTACGTTATAACGTCATAGCAAATAACGTAATACGTTATAACGTCATACCATATAACGTAATACGTTATAACGTCATCCCATATAACGAAATACGTTATAACGTCATCCCATATAACCTATTACGTTATAACGTCATCCCATATAACGTAATACGTTATAACGTCATCCCATATAACGTAATACGTTATAACGTCATTCCATATAACGTAATACGTTATAACGTCATCCCACATAACCTATTACGTTATAACGTCATCCCATATAACGTAATACGTTATAACGTCATACCATATAACCTATTACGTTATAACGTCATAGCAAATAAGGTAATACGTTATAACGTCATACCATATAACGTAATACGTTATAACGTCATCCCATATAACGAAATACGTTATAACGTCATCCCATATAACCTATTACGTTATAACGTCATCCCATATAACGTAATACGTTATAACGTCATCCCATATAACGAAATACGTTATAACGTCATTCCATATAACGTAATACGTTATAACGTCATCCCACATAACCTATTACGTTATAACGTCATCCCATATAACGTAATACGTTATAACGTCATACCATATAACCTATTACGTTATAACGTCATAGCAAATAAGGTAATACGTTATAACGTCATACCATATAACGTAATACGTTATAACGTCATCCCATATAACGAAATACGTTATAACGTCATCCCATATAACCTATTACGTTATAACGTCATCCCATACAACGTAATACGTTATAACGTCATCCCATATAACCTATTACGTTATAGCGTCATCCCATATATCGTAATACGTTATAACGTCATATCATATAACCTATTACGTTATAACGTCGTCCCATATAACTCAATACGTTATAACGTCATACCATACAACGTAATACGTTATAACGTCATTCCATATAACGTAATACGTTATAACGTCATATCATATAACGTAATACGTTATAACGTCATACCATATAACGAAATACGTTATAACGTCATACCATATAACGTAATACGTTATAACGTCATACCATATACCGCAATACGTTATAACGTCATAACTTATAACCTATTACGTTCTAACGTCATCCCATATAACGTAATACGTTATAACGTCATCCCATATAACCCATTACGTTATAACGTCATCCCATATAACGCAATACGTTATAACGTCATACCATATAACGTAATACGTTATAACGTCATACCATATAACGAAATACGTTATAACGTCATACCATATAACCTATTACGTTATAACGTCATAGCAAATAACGTAATACGTTATAACGTCATACCATATAACGTAATACGTTATAACGTCATACCATATAACGAAATACGTTATAACGTCATACCATATAACCTATTACGTTATAACGTCATAGCAAATAACGTAATACGTTATAACGTCATACCATATAACGTAATACGTTATAACGTCATACCATATAACCTATTACGTTATAGCGTCATAGCAAATAACGTAATACGTTATAACGTCATACCATATAACGTAATACGTTATAACGTCATACCATATAACCTATTACGTTATAACGTCATAGCAAATAACGTAATACGTTATAACGTCATACCATATACCGCAATACGTTATAACGTCATACCATATAACGCAATACGTTATAAACGCATACCATATAACGGAATACGTTATAACGTCATTCCATATAACGTAATACGTTATAACGTCATCCCATATAACCTATTACGTTATAACGTCATCCCATATAACGTAATACGTTATAACGTCATACCATATAACCTATTACGTTATAACGTCATAGCAAATAACGTAATACGTTATAACGTCATACCATATAACGTAATACGTTATAACGTCATACCATATAACGAAATACGTTATAACGTCATACCATATAACCTATTACGTTATAACGTCATAGCAAATAACGTAATACGTTATAACGTCATACCATATAACGTAATACGTTATAACGTCATACCATATAACCTATTACGTTATAACGTCATAGCAAATAACGTAATACGTTATAACGTCATACCATATAACGTAATACGTTATAACGTCATCCCATATAACCTATTACGTTATAACGTCATCCCATATAACGAAATTCGTTATAACGTCATACCATATAACCTATTACGTTATAACGTCATAGCAAATAACGTAATACGTTATAACGTCATACCATATAACGCAATGCGTTATAACGTCATACCATATAACCTATTACGTTATAACGTCATAGCAAATAACGTAATACGTTATAACGTCATACCATATACCGCAATACGTTATAACGTCATACCATATAACGCAATACGTTATAACGGCATACCATATAACGGAATACGTTATAACGTCATTCCATATAACGTAATACGTTATAACGTCATCCCATATAACCTATTACGTTATAACGTCATCCCATATAACGTAATACGTTATAACGTCATACCATACAACCTATTACGTTATAACGTCATAGCAAATAAGGTAATACGTTATAACGTCATACCATATAACGTAATACGTTATAACGTCATCCCATATAACGAAATACGTTATAACGTCATCCCATATAACCTATTACGTTATAACGTCATCCCATACAACGTAATACGTTATAACGTTGTCCCATATACCGTAATACGTTATAACGTCATCCCATATAACGTAATACGTTATATCGTCATATCATATAACGTAATACGTTATAACGTCATACCATATAACCTATTACGTTATAACGTCATCCCATATAACGCAATACGTTATAACGTCATACCATATAACCTATTACGTTATAACGTCATAGCAAATAACGTAATACGTTATAACGTCATACCATATACCGCAATACGTTATAACGTCATACCATATAACGCAATACGTTATAACGGCATACCATATAACGGAATACGTTATAACGTCATTCCATATAACGTAATACGTTATAACGTCATCCCATATAACCTATTACGTTATAACGTCATACCATATAACGTAATACGTTATAACGTCATACCATATAACCTATTACGTTATAACGTCATAGCAAATAACGTAATACGTTATAACGTCATACCATATAACGTAATACGTTATAACGTCATCCCATATAACGAAATACGTTATAACGTCATCCCATATAACCTATTACGTTATAACGTCATCCCATATAACGTAATACGTTATAACGTCATACCATATAACCTATTACGTTATAACGTCATAGCAAATAACGGAATACGTTATAACGTCATTCCATATAACGTAATACGTTATAACGTCATCCCATATAACCTATTACGTTATAACGTCATAGCAAATAACGTAATACGTTATGACGTCATACCATTTAAACTATTACGTTATAATGTCATTCCATATAACGTAATACGTTATAACGTCATCCCATATAACGTAATACGTTATAACGTCATCCCATATAACGTAATACGTTATAACGTCATCCCATATAACCTATTACGTTATAACGTCATCCCATATAACGTAATACGTTATAACGTCATACCATATAACCTATTACGTTATAACGTCATAGCAAATAACGTAATACGTTATAACGTCATACCATATAACGTAATACGTTATAACGTCATCCCATATAACGAAATACGTTATAACGTCATCCCATATAACCTATTACGTTATAACGTCATCCCATATAACGTAATACGTTATAACGTCATACCATATAACGAAATACGTTATAACGTCATACCATATAACCTATTACGTTATAACGTCATAGCAAATAACGTAATACGTTATAACGTCATACCATATAACGTAATACGTTATAACGTCATACCATATAACCTATTACGTTATAGCGTCATAGCAAATAACGTAATACGTTATAACGTCATACCATATAACGTTATACGTTATAACGTCATACCATATAACCTATTACGTTATAACGTCATAGCAAATAACGTAATACGTTATAACGTCATACCATATACCGCAATACGTTATAACGTCATACCATATAACGCAATACGTTATAAACGCATACCATATAACGGAATACGTTATAACGTCATTCCATATAACGTAATACGTTATAACGTCATCCCATATAACCTATTACGTTATAACGTCATCCCATATAACGTAATACGTTATAACGTCATACCATATAACCTATTACGTTATAACGTCATAGCAAATAACGTAATACGTTATAACGTCATACCATATAACGTAATACGTTATAACGTCATACCATATAACGAAATACGTTATAACGTCATACCATATAACCTATTACGTTATAACGTCATAGCAAATAACGTAATACGTTATAACGTCATACCATATAACGTAATACGTTATAACGTCATACCATATAACCTATTACGTTATAGCGTCATAGCAAATAACGTAATACGTTATAACGTCATACCATATAACGTAATACGTTATAACGTCATACCATATAACCTATTACGTTATAACGTCATAGCAAATAACGTAATACGTTATAACGTCATACCATATACGGCAATACGTTATAACGTCATACCATATAACGCAATACGTTATAAACGCATACCATATAACGGAATACGTTATAACGTCATTCCATATAACGTAATACGTTATAACGTCATCCCATATAACCTATTACGTTATAACGTCATCCCATATAACGTAATACGTTATAACGTCATACCATATAACCTATTACGTTATAACGTCATAGCAAATAACGT
Source organism: Bombus huntii (assembly GCF_024542735.1). Lineage (NCBI taxonomy): Eukaryota > Metazoa > Arthropoda > Insecta > Hymenoptera > Apidae > Bombus > Bombus huntii. Next base: position 17,274,936 of record NC_066246.1, on the reverse strand, counting down.
AATACGTTATAACGTCATACCATATAACGTAATACGTTATAACGTCATACCATATAACGAAATACGTTATAACGTCATACCATATAACCTATTACGTTATAACGTCATAGCAAATAACGTAATACGTTATAACGTCATACCATATAACGTAATACGTTATAACGTCATACCATATAACCTATTACGTTATAACGTCATAGCAAATAACGTAATACGTTATAACGTCATACCATATAACGTAATACGTTATAACGTCATCCCATATAACCTATTACGTTATAACGTCATCCCATATAACGAAATTCGTTATAACGTCATACCATATAACCTATTACGTTATAACGTCATAGCAAATAACGTAATACGTTATAACGTCATACCATATAACGCAATGCGTTATAACGTCATACCATATAACCTATTACGTTATAACGTCATAGCAAATAACGTAATACGTTATAACGTCATACCATATACCGCAATACGTTATAACGTCATACCATATAACGCAATACGTTATAACGGCATACCATATAACGGAATACGTTATAACGTCATTCCATATAACGTAATACGTTATAACGTCATCCCATATAACCTATTACGTTATAACGTCATCCCATATAACGTAATACGTTATAACGTCATACCATACAACCTATTACGTTATAACGTCATAGCAAATAAGGTAATACGTTATAACGTCATACCATATAACGTAATACGTTATAACGTCATCCCATATAACGAAATACGTTATAACGTCATCCCATATAACCTATTACGTTATAACGTCATCCCATACAACGTAATACGTTATAACGTTGTCCCATATACCGTAATACGTTATAACGTCATCCCATATAACGTAATACGTTATATCGTCATATCATATAACGTAATACGTTATAACGTCATACCATATAACCTATTACGTTATAACGTCATCCCATATAACGCAATACGTTATAACGTCATACCATATAACCTATTACGTTATAACGTCATAGCAAATAACGTAATACGTTATAACGTCATACCATATACCGCAATACGTTATAACGTCATACCATATAACGCAATACGTTATAACGGCATACCATATAACGGAATACGTTATAACGTCATTCCATATAACGTAATACGTTATAACGTCATCCCATATAACCTATTACGTTATAACGTCATACCATATAACGTAATACGTTATAACGTCATACCATATAACCTATTACGTTATAACGTCATAGCAAATAACGTAATACGTTATAACGTCATACCATATAACGTAATACGTTATAACGTCATCCCATATAACGAAATACGTTATAACGTCATCCCATATAACCTATTACGTTATAACGTCATCCCATATAACGTAATACGTTATAACGTCATACCATATAACCTATTACGTTATAACGTCATAGCAAATAACGGAATACGTTATAACGTCATTCCATATAACGTAATACGTTATAACGTCATCCCATATAACCTATTACGTTATAACGTCATAGCAAATAACGTAATACGTTATGACGTCATACCATTTAAACTATTACGTTATAATGTCATTCCATATAACGTAATACGTTATAACGTCATCCCATATAACGTAATACGTTATAACGTCATCCCATATAACGTAATACGTTATAACGTCATCCCATATAACCTATTACGTTATAACGTCATCCCATATAACGTAATACGTTATAACGTCATACCATATAACCTATTACGTTATAACGTCATAGCAAATAACGTAATACGTTATAACGTCATACCATATAACGTAATACGTTATAACGTCATCCCATATAACGAAATACGTTATAACGTCATCCCATATAACCTATTACGTTATAACGTCATCCCATATAACGTAATACGTTATAACGTCATACCATATAACGAAATACGTTATAACGTCATACCATATAACCTATTACGTTATAACGTCATAGCAAATAACGTAATACGTTATAACGTCATACCATATAACGTAATACGTTATAACGTCATACCATATAACCTATTACGTTATAGCGTCATAGCAAATAACGTAATACGTTATAACGTCATACCATATAACGTTATACGTTATAACGTCATACCATATAACCTATTACGTTATAACGTCATAGCAAATAACGTAATACGTTATAACGTCATACCATATACCGCAATACGTTATAACGTCATACCATATAACGCAATACGTTATAAACGCATACCATATAACGGAATACGTTATAACGTCATTCCATATAACGTAATACGTTATAACGTCATCCCATATAACCTATTACGTTATAACGTCATCCCATATAACGTAATACGTTATAACGTCATACCATATAACCTATTACGTTATAACGTCATAGCAAATAACGTAATACGTTATAACGTCATACCATATAACGTAATACGTTATAACGTCATACCATATAACGAAATACGTTATAACGTCATACCATATAACCTATTACGTTATAACGTCATAGCAAATAACGTAATACGTTATAACGTCATACCATATAACGTAATACGTTATAACGTCATACCATATAACCTATTACGTTATAACGTCATAGCAAATAACGTAATACGTTATAACGTCATACCATATAACGTAATACGTTATAACGTCATCCCATATAACCTATTACGTTATAACGTCATCCCATATAACGAAATTCGTTATAACGTCATACCATATAACCTATTACGTTATAACGTCATAGCAAATAACGTAATACGTTATAACGTCATACCATATAACGCAATGCGTTATAACGTCATACCATATAACCTATTACGTTATAACGTCATAGCAAATAACGTAATACGTTATAACGTCATACCATATACCGCAATACGTTATAACGTCATACCATATAACACAATACGTTATAACGGCATACCATATAACGGAATACGTTATAACGTCATTCCATATAACGTAATACGTTATAACGTCATCCCATATAACCTATTACGTTATAACGTCATCCCATATAACGTAATACGTTATAACGTCATACCATACAACCTATTACGTTATAACGTCATAGCAAATAAGGTAATACGTTATAACGTCATACCATATAACGTAATACGTTATAACGTCATCCCATATAACGAAATACGTTATAACGTCATCCCATATAACCTATTACGTTATAACGTCATCCCATACAACGTAATACGTTATAACGTTGTCCCATATACCGTAATACGTTATAACGTCATCCCATATAACGTAATACGTTATATCGTCATATCATATAACGTAATACGTTATAACGTCATACCATATAACCTATTACGTTATAACGTCATCCCATATAACGCAATACGTTATAACGTCATACCATATAACCTATTACGTTATAACGTCATAGCAAATAACGTAATACGTTATAACGTCATACCATATACCGCAATACGTTATAACGTCATACCATATAACGCAATACGTTATAACGGCATACCATATAACGGAATACGTTATAACGTCATTCCATATAACGTAATACGTTATAACGTCATCCCATATAACCTATTACGTTATAACGTCATACCATATAACGTAATACGTTATAACGTCATACCATATAACCTATTACGTTATAACGTCATAGCAAATAACGTAATACGTTATAACGTCATACCATATAACGTAATACGTTATAACGTCATCCCATATAACGAAATACGTTATAACGTCATCCCATATAACCTATTACGTTATAACGTCATCCCATATAACGTAATACGTTATAATGTCATACCATATAACCTATTACGTTATAACGTCATAGCAAATAACGGAATACGTTATAACGTCATTCCATATAACGTAATACGTTATAACGTCATCCCATATAACCTATTACGTTATAACGTCATAGCAAATAACGTAATACGTTATGACGTCATACCATTTAAACTATTACGTTATAATGTCATTCCATATAACGTAATACGTTATAACGTCATCCCATATAACGTAATACGTTATAACGTCATCCCATATAACGTAATACGTTATAACGTCATCCCATATAACCTATTACGTTATAACGTCATCCCATATAACGTAATACGTTATAACGTCATACCATATAACCTATTACGTTATAACGTCATAGCAAATAACGTAATACGTTATAACGTCATACCATATAACGTAATACGTTATAACGTCATCCCATATAACGAAATACGTTATAACGTCATCCCATATAACCTATTACGTTATAACGTCATCCCATATAACGTAATACGTTATAACGTCGTCCCATATAACGGAATACGTTATAACGTCATCCCATATAACGTAATACGTTATATCGTCATAGCATATAACGTAATACGTTATAACGTCATTCCATATAACCTATTACGTTATAACGTCATCCCATATAACGCAATACGTTATAACGTCATACCATATAACGCAATACGTTATAACGGCATACCATATAACGCAATACGTTATAACGTCATCCCATATAATGTATTACGTTACAACGTTAAAACATATAACGTAATACGTTATACCGTCATAGCATATAACATAATACGTTATAACGTCATAGCATATAACGTAATACGTTATAACGTCATACCATATAACGCAATACGTTATAACGTCATAGCATATAACGCAACACGTTATAACGGCATACCATATAACGCAATGCGTTATAACGTCATCACATATAACGTAATAATTTATAACGTCATCCCATATAACGTAATACGTTATAACGTCGTCCCATATAACGTAATACGTTATAACGTCATCAGATATACCGCAATAAGTTATAACGTCGTCCCATATAACGTAATACGATATAACGTCTTCAGATATAACGTAATACGTTATACCGTCATAGCATATAACATAATACGTTATAACGTCATAGCATATAACGTAATACGTTATAACGTCATACCATATAACGCAATACGTTATAACGTCATAGCATATAACGCAACACGTTATAACGGCATACCATATAACGCAATGCGTTATAACGTCATCACATATAACGTAATAAGTTATAACGTCATCCCATATAACGTAATACGTTATAACGTCATCCCATATAACCTATTACGTTATAACGTCATCCCATATAACGTAATACGTTATAACGTCATACCATATAACCTATTACGTTATAACGTCATCCCATATAACGTAATACGTTATAACGTCATACCATATAACGTAATACGTTATAACGTCATCCCATATAACGAAATACGTTATAACGTCATCCCATATAACCTATTACGTTATAACGTCATCCCATATAACGTAATACGTTATAACGTCATCCCATATAACGTAATACGTTATAACGTCATTCCATATAACGTAATACGTTATAACGTCATCCCACATAACCTATTACGTTATAACGTCATCCCATATAACGTAATACGTTATAACGTCATACCATATAACCTATTACGTTATAACGTCATAGCAAATAAGGTAATACGTTATAACGTCATACCATATAACGTAATACGTTATAACGTCATCCCATATAACGAAGTACGTTATAACGTCATCCCATATAACCTATTACGTTATAACGTCATCCCATATAACGTAATACGTTATAACGTCATCCCATATAACGTAATACGTTATAACGTCATTCCATATAACGTAATACGTTATAACGTCATCCCACATAACCTATTACGTTATAACGTCATCCCATATAACGTAATACGTTATAACGTCATACCATATAACCTATTACGTTATAACGTCATAGCAAATAAGGTAATACGTTATAACGTCATCCCATATAACCTATTACGTTATAACGTCATCCCATACAACGTAATACGTTATAACGTCATCCCATATAACCTATTACGTTATAGCGTCATCCCATATATCGTAATACGTTATAACGTCATATCATATAACCTATTACGTTATAACGTCGTCCCATATAACTCAATACGTTATAACGTCATACCATACAACGTAATACGTTATAACGTCATTCCATATAACGTAATACGTTATAACGTCATATCATATAACGTAATACGTTATAACGTCATACCATATAACGAAATACGTTATAACGTCATACCATATAACGTAATACGTTATAACGTCATACCATATACCGCAATACGTTATAACGTCATAACTTATAAGCTATTACGTTCTAACGTCATCCCATATAACGTAATACGTTATAACGTCATCCCATATAACCCATTACGTTATAACGTCATCCCATATAACGCAATACGTTATAACGTCATACCATATAACGTAATACGTTATAACGTCATACCATATAACGAAATACGTTATAACGTCATACCATATAACCTATTACGTTATAACGTCATAGCAAATAACGTAATACGTTATAACGTCATACCATATAACGTAATACGTTATAACGTCATACCATATAACGAAATACGTTATAACGTCATACCATATAACCTATTACGTTATAACGTCATAGCAAATAACGTAATACGTTATAACGTCATACCATATAACGTAATACGTTATAACGTCATACCATATAACCTATTACGTTATAGCGTCATAGCAAATAACGTAATACGTTATAACGTCATACCATATAACGTAATACGTTATAACGTCATACCATATAACCTATTACGTTATAACGTCATAGCAAATAACGTAATACGTTATAACGTCATACCATATACCGCAATACGTTATAACGTCATACCATATAACGCAATACGTTATAAACGCATACCATATAACGGAATACGTTATAACGTCATTCCATATAACGTAATACGTTATAACGTCATCCCATATAACCTATTACGTTATAACGTCATCCCATATAACGTAATACGTTATAACGTCATACCATATAACCTATTACGTTATAACGTCATAGCAAATAACGTAATACGTTATAACGTCATACCATATAACGTAATACGTTATAACGTCATACCATATAACGAAATACGTTATAACGTCATACCATATAACCTATTACGTTATAACGTCATAGCAAATAACGTAATACGTTATAACGTCATACCATATAACGTAATACGTTATAACGTCATACCATATAACCTATTACGTTATAACGTCATAGCAAATAACGTAATACGTTATAACGTCATACCATATAACGTAATACGTTATAACGTCATCCCATATAACCTATTACGTTATAACGTCATCCCATATAACGAAATTCGTTATAACGTCATACCATATAACCTATTACGTTATAACGTCATAGCAAATAACGTAATACGTTATAACGTCATACCATATAACGCAATGCGTTATAACGTCATACCATATAACCTATTACGTTATAACGTCATAGCAAATAACGTAATACGTTATAACGTCATACCATATACCGCAATACGTTATAACGTCATAGCAAATAAGGTAATACGTTATAACGTCATACCATATAACGTAATACGTTATAACGTCATCCCATATAACGAAATACGTTATAACGTCATCCCATATAACCTATTACGTTATAACGTCATCCCATACAACGTAATACGTTATAACGTTGTCCCATATACCGTAATACGTTATAACGTCATCCCATATAACGTAATACGTTATAACGTCATACCATATAACCTATTACGTTATAACGTCATAGCAAATAACGTAATACGTTATAACGTCATACCATATAACGTAATACGTTATAACGTCATCCCATATAACCTATTACGTTATAACGTCATCCCATATAACGAAATTCGTTATAACGTCATACCATAGAACCTATTACGTTATAACGTCATAGCAAATAACGTAATACGTTATAACGTCATACCATATAACGCAATGCGTTATAACGTCATACCATATAACCTATTACGTTATAACGTCATAGCAAATAACGTAATACGTTATAACGTCATACCATATACCGCAATACGTTATAACGTCATCCCATATAACGAAATTCGTTATAACGTCATACCATATAACCTATTACGTTATAACGTCATAGCAAATAACGTAATACGTTATAACGTCATACCATACAACCTATTACGTTATAACGTCATAGCAAATAAGGTAATACGTTATAACGTCATACCATATAACGTAATACGTTATAACGTCATCCCATATAACGAAATACGTTATAACGTCATCCCATATAACCTATTACGTTATAACGTCATCCCATACAACGTAATACGTTATAACGTTGTCCCATATACCGTAATACGTTATAACGTCATCCCATATAACGTAATACGTTATATCGTCATATCATATAACGTAATACGTTATAACGTCATACCATATAACCTATTACGTTATAACGTCATCCCATATAACGCAATACGTTATAACGTCATACCATATAACCTATTACGTTATAACGTCATAGCAAATAACGTAATACGTTATAACGTCATACCATATAACGTAATACGTTATAACGTCATACCATATAACCTATTACGTTATAGCGTCATAGCAAATAACGTAATACGTTATAACGTCATACCATATAACGTAATACGTTATAACGTCATACCATATAACCTATTACGTTATAACGTCATAGCAAATAACGTAATACGTTATAACGTCATACCATATACCGCAATACGTTATAACGTCATACCATATAACGCAATACGTTATAAACGCATACCATATAACGGAATACGTTATAACGTCATTCCATATAACGTAATACGTTATAACGTCATCCCATATAACCTATTACGTTATAACGTCATCCCATATAACGTAATACGTTATAACGTCATACCATATAACCTATTACGTTATAACGTCATAGCAAATAACGTAATACGTTATAACGTCATACCATATAACGTAATACGTTATAACGTCATACCATATAACGAAATACGTTATAACGTCATACCATATAACCTATTACGTTATAACGTCATAGCAAATAACGTAATACGTTATAACGTCATACCATATAACGTAATACGTTATAACGTCATACCATATAACCTATTACGTTATAACGTCATAGCAAATAACGTAATACGTTATAACGTCATACCATATAACGTAATACGTTATAACGTCATCCCATATAACCTATTACGTTATAACGTCATCCCATATAACGAAATTCGTTATAACGTCATACCATATAACCTATTACGTTATAACGTCATAGCAAATAACGTAATACGTTATAACGTCATACCATATAACGCAATGCGTTATAACGTCATACCATATAACCTATTACGTTATAACGTCATAGCAAATAACGTAATACGTTATAACGTCATACCATATACCGCAATACGTTATAACGTCATACCATATAACGCAATACGTTATAACGGCATACCATATAACGGAATACGTTATAACGTCATTCCATATAACGTAATACGTTATAACGTCATCCCATATAACCTATTACGTTATAACGTCATCCCATATAACGTAATACGTTATAACGTCATACCATACAACCTATTACGTTATAACGTCATAGCAAATAAGGTAATACGTTATAACGTCATACCATATAACGTAATACGTTATAACGTCATCCCATATAACGAAATACGTTATAACGTCATCCCATATAACCTATTACGTTATAACGTCATAGCAAATAACGTAATACGTTATATCGTCATATCATATAACGTAATACGTTATAACGTCATACCATATAACCTATTACGTTATAACGTCATCCCATATAACGCAATACGTTATAACGTCATACCATATAACCTATTACGTTATAACGTCATAGCAAATAACGTAATACGTTATAACGTCATACCATATACCGCAATACGTTATAACGTCATACCATATAACGCAATACGTTATAACGGCATACCATATAACGGAATACGTTATAACGTCATTCCATATAACGTAATACGTTATAACGTCATCCCATATAACCTATTACGTTATAACGTCATAGCAAATAACGTAATACGTTATAACGTCATACCATATAACGTAATACGTTATAACGTCATCCCATATAACGAAATACGTTATAACGTCATCCCATATAACCTATTACGTTATAACGTCATCCCATATAACGTAATACGTTATAACGTCATACCATATAACCTATTACGTTATAACGTCATAGCAAATAACGGAATACGTTATAACGTCATTCCATATAACGTAATACGTTATAACGTCATCCCATATAACCTATTACGTTATAACGTCATAGCAAATAACGTAATACGTTATGACGTCATACCATTTAAACTATTACGTTATAATGTCATTCCATATAACGTAATACGTTATAACGTCATCCCATATAACGTAATACGTTATAACGTCATCCCATATAACGTAATACGTTATAACGTCATCCCATATAACCTATTACGTTATAACGTCATCCCATATAACGTAATACGTTATAACGTCATACCATATAACCTATTACGTTATAACGTCATAGCAAATAACGTAATACGTTATAACGTCATATGATATAACGTAATACGTTATAACGTCATCCCATATAACGAAATACGTTATAACGTCATCCCATATAACCTATTACGTTATAACGTCATCCCATATAACGTAATACGTTATAACGTCGTCCCATATAACGGAATACGTTATAACGTCATCCCATATAACGTAATACGTTATATCGTCATAGCATATAACGTAATACGTTATAACGTCATTCCATATAACCTATTACGTTATAACGTCATCCCATATAACGCAATACGTTATAACGTCATACCATATAACGCAATACGTTATAACGGCATACCATATAACGCAATACGTTATAACGTCATCCCATATAATGTATTACGTTACAACGTTAAAACATATAACGTAATACGTTATACCGTCATAGCATATAACATAATACGTTATAACGTCATAGCATATAACGTAATACGTTATAACGTCATACCATATAACGCAATACGTTATAACGTCATAGCATATAACGCAACACGTTATAACGGCATACCATATAACGCAATGCGTTATAACGTCATCACATATAACGTAATAAGTTATAACGTCATCCCATATAACGTAATACGTTATAACGTCGTCCCATATAACGTAATACGTTATAACGTCATCAGATATACCGCAATAAGTTATAACGTCGTCCCATATAACGTAATACGATATAACGTCTTCAGATATAACGTAATACGTTATAACGTCGTCCCATTTAACGCAATACGTTATAACGTCATACCATATAACGTAATAGGATATAACGTCACACCATATAACCTATTACGTTATAACGCCATCCCATATAACGCAATACGTTATAACGTCATTCCATATGGCCTATTACGTTATAACGTCATTCCATATAACGTAATACGTTATATCGTCATAGCATATAACGTAATACGATATAACGTCTTCAGATATAACGTAATACGTTATAACGTCGTCCCATTTAGCGCAATACGTTATAACGTCATAGCAAATAACGTAATACGTTATAACGTCATACCATATAACGTAATACGATATAACGTCATACCATATAACGTTATACGTTATAACGTCATTCCATATAACGTAATACGTTATAACGTCACACCATATAACCTATTACGTTATAACGCCATCCCATATAACGCAATACGTTATAACGTCATTCCATATGGCCTATTACGTTATAACGTCATTCCATATAACGTAATACGTTATATCGTCATAGCATATAACGTAATACGTTATAACGTCATACCATATAACGTAATACGTTATATCGTCATAGCATATAACGTAATACGTTATAACGTCACACCATATAATGTATTACGTTACAACGTTAAAACATATAACGCAATACGTTATAACTTCATACCGTATAACGTATTACGTTATAACGTCAAACCATATAACGCAATACGTTATAACGTTATACAATATAACGCAATACGCTATAACGGCACACCATATAACGCAATGCGTTATAACGTCATAGCATATAACGTAATACGTTATAACGTCATCCCATATAACGTAATACGTTATAACGTCATACCATACAACCTATTAAGTTATAACGTCATAGCAAATAAGGTAATACGTTATAACGTCATACCATATAACGTAATACGTTATAACGTCATCCCATATAACGAAATACGTTATAACGTCATCCCATATAACCTATTACGTTATAACGTCATCCCATACAACGTAATACGTTATAACGTTGTCCCATATACCGTAATACGTTATAACGTCATCCCATATAACGTAATACGTTATATCGTCATATCATATAACGTAATACGTTATAACGTCATACCATATAACCTATTACGTTATAACGTCATCCCATATAACGCAATACGTTATAACGTCATACCATATAACCTATTACGTTATAACGTCATAGCAAATAACGTAATACGTTATAACGTCATACCATATAACGCAATGCGTTATAACGTCATACCATATAACCTATTACGTTATAACGTCATAGCAAATAACGTAATACGTTATAACGTCATACCATATACCGCAATACGTTATAACGTCATACCATATAACGCAATACGTTATAACGGCATACCATATAACGGAATACGTTATAACGTCATTCCATATAACGTAATACGTTATAACGTCATCCCATATAACCTATTACGTTATAACGTCATCCCATATAACGTAATACGTTATAACGTCATACCATACAACCTATTACGCTATAACGTCATAGCAAATAAGGTAATACGTTATAACGTCATAGCAAATAACGTAATACGTTATAACGTCATACCATATAACGCAATGCGTTATAACGTCATACCATATAACCTATTACGTTATAACGTCATAGCAAATAACGTAATACGTTATAACGTCATACCATATACCGCAATACGTTATAACGTCATCCCATATAACGAAATTCGTTATAACGTCATACCATATAACCTATTACGTTATAACGTCATAGCAAATAACGTAATACGTTATAACGTCATACCATACAACCTATTACGTTATAACGTCATAGCAAATAAGGTAATACGTTATAACGTCATACCATATAACGTAATACGTTATAACGTCATCCCATATAACGAAATACGTTATAACGTCATCCCATATAACCTATTACGTTATAACGTCATCCCATACAACGTAATACGTTATAACGTTGTCCCATATACCGTAATACGTTATAACGTCATCCCATATAACGTAATACGTTATATCGTCATATCATATAACGTAATACGTTATAACGTCATACCATATAACCTATTACGTTATAACGTCATCCCATATAACGCAATACGTTATAACGTCATACCATATAACCTATTACGTTATAACGTCATAGCAAATAACGTAATACGTTATAACGTCATACCATATAACGTAATACGTTATAACGTCATACCATATAACCTATTACGTTATAGCGTCATAGCAAATAACGTAATACGTTATAACGTCATACCATATAACGTAATACGTTATAACGTCATACCATATAACCTATTACGTTATAACGTCATAGCAAATAACGTAATACGTTATAACGTCATACCATATACCGCAATACGTTATAACGTCATACCATATAACGCAATACGTTATAAACGCATACCATATAACGGAATACGTTATAACGTCATTCCATATAACGTAATACGTTATAACGTCATCCCATATAACCTATTACGTTATAACGTCATCCCATATAACGTAATACGTTATAACGTCATACCATATAACCTATTACGTTATAACGTCATAGCAAATAACGTAATACGTTATAACGTCATACCATATAACGTAATACGTTATAACGTCATACCATATAACGAAATACGTTATAACGTCATACCATATAACCTATTACGTTATAACGTCATAGCAAATAACGTAATACGTTATAACGTCATACCATAAAACGTAATACGTTATAACGTCATACCATATAACCTATTACGTTATAACGTCATAGCAAATAACGTAATACGTTATAACGTCATACCATATAACGTAATACGTTATAACGTCATCCCATATAACCTATTACGTTATAACGTCATCCCATATAACGAAATTCGTTATAACGTCATACCATATAACCTATTACGTTATAACGTCATAGCAAATAACGTAATACGTTATAACGTCATACCATATAACGCAATGCGTTATAACGTCATACCATATAACCTATTACGTTATAACGTCATAGCAAATAACGTAATACGTTATAACGTCATACCATATACCGCAATACGTTATAACGTCATACCATATAACGCAATACGTTATAACGGCATACCATATAACGGAATACGTTATAACGTCATTCCATATAACGTAATACGTTATAACGTCATCCCATATAACCTATTACGTTATAACGTCATCCCATATAACGTAATACGTTATAACGTCATACCATACAACCTATTACGTTATAACGTCATAGCAAATAAGGTAATACGTTATAACGTCATACCATATAACGTAATACGTTATAACGTCATCCCATATAACGAAATACGTTATAACGTCATCCCATATAACCTATTACGTTATAACGTCATAGCAAATAACGTAATACGTTATATCGTCATATCATATAACGTAATACGTTATAACGTCATACCATATAACCTATTACGTTATAACGTCATCCCATATAACGCAATACGTTATAACGTCATACCATATAACCTATTACGTTATAACGTCATAGCAAATAACGTAATACGTTATAACGTCATACCATATACCGCAATACGTTATAACGTCATACCATATAACGCAATACGTTATAACGGCATACCATATAACGGAATACGTTATAACGTCATTCCATATAACGTAATACGTTATAACGTCATCCCATATAACCTATTACGTTATAACGTCATAGCAAATAACGTAATACGTTATAACGTCATACCATATAACGTAATACGTTATAACGTCATCCCATATAACGAAATACGTTATAACGTCATCCCATATAACCTATTACGTTATAACGTCATCCCATATAACGTAATACGTTATAACGTCATACCATATAACCTATTACGTTATAACGTCATAGCAAATAACGGAATACGTTATAACGTCATTCCATATAACGTAATACGTTATAACGTCATCCCATATAACCTATTACGTTATAACGTCATAGCAAATAACGTAATACGTTATGACGTCATACCATTTAAACTATTACGTTATAATGTCATTCCATATAACGTAATACGTTATAACGTCATCCCATATAACGTAATACGTTATAACGTCATCCCATATAACGTAATACGTTATAACGTCATCCCATATAACCTATTACGTTATAACGTCATCCCATATAACGTAATACGTTATAACGTCATACCATATAACCTATTACGTTATAACGTCATAGCAAATAACGTAATACGTTATAACGTCATATGATATAACGTAATACGTTATAACGTCATCCCATATAACGAAATACGTTATAACGTCATCCCATATAACCTATTACGTTATAACGTCATCCCATATAACGTAATACGTTATAACGTCGTCCCATATAACGGAATACGTTATAACGTCATCCCATATAACGTAATACGTTATATCGTCATAGCATATAACGTAATACGTTATAACGTCATTCCATATAACCTATTACGTTATAACGTCATCCCATATAACGCAATACGTTATAACGTCATACCATATAACGCAATACGTTATAACGGCATACCATATAACGCAATACGTTATAACGTCATCCCATATAATGTATTACGTTACAACGTTAAAACATATAACGTAATACGTTATACCGTCATAGCATATAACATAATACGTTATAACGTCATAGCATATAACGTAATACGTTATAACGTCATACCATATAACGCAATACGTTATAACGTCATAGCATATAACGCAACACGTTATAACGGCATACCATATAACGCAATGCGTTATAACGTCATCACATATAACGTAATAAGTTATAACGTCATCCCATATAACGTAATACGTTATAACGTCGTCCCATATAACGTAATACGTTATAACGTCATCAGATATACCGCAATAAGTTATAACGTCGTCCCATATAACGTAATACGATATAACGTCTTCAGATATAACGTAATACGTTATAACGTCGTCCCATTTAACGCAATACGTTATAACGTCATACCATATAACGTAATAGGATATAACGTCACACCATATAACCTATTACGTTATAACGCCATCCCATATAACGCAATACGTTATAACGTCATTCCATATGGCCTATTACGTTATAACGTCATTCCATATAACGTAATACGTTATATCGTCATAGCATATAACGTAATACGATATAACGTCTTCAGATATAACGTAATACGTTATAACGTCGTCCCATTTAGCGCAATACGTTATAACGTCATAGCAAATAACGTAATACGTTATAACGTCATACCATATAACGTAATACGATATAACGTCATACCATATAACGTTATACGTTATAACGTCATTCCATATAACGTAATACGTTATAACGTCACACCATATAACCTATTACGTTATAACGCCATCCCATATAACGCAATACGTTATAACGTCATTCCATATGGCCTATTACGTTATAACGTCATTCCATATAACGTAATACGTTATATCGTCATAGCATATAACGTAATACGTTATAACGTCATACCATATAACGTAATACGTTATATCGTCATAGCATATAACGTAATACGTTATAACGTCACACCATATAATGTATTACGTTACAACGTTAAAACATATAACGCAATACGTTATAACTTCATACCGTATAACGTATTACGTTATAACGTCAAACCATATAACGCAATACGTTATAACGTTATACAATATAACGCAATACGCTATAACGGCACACCATATAACGCAATGCGTTATAACGTCATAGCATATAACGTAATACGTTATAACGTCATCCCATATAACGTAATACGTTATAACGTCATACCATACAACCTATTAAGTTATAACGTCATAGCAAATAAGGTAATACGTTATAACGTCATACCATATAACGTAATACGTTATAACGTCATCCCATATAACGAAATACGTTATAACGTCATCCCATATAACCTATTACGTTATAACGTCATCCCATACAACGTAATACGTTATAACGTTGTCCCATATACCGTAATACGTTATAACGTCATCCCATATAACGTAATACGTTATATCGTCATATCATATAACGTAATACGTTATAACGTCATACCATATAACCTATTACGTTATAACGTCATCCCATATAACGCAATACGTTATAACGTCATACCATATAACCTATTACGTTATAACGTCATAGCAAATAACGTAATACGTTATAACGTCATACCATATAACGCAATGCGTTATAACGTCATACCATATAACCTATTACGTTATAACGTCATAGCAAATAACGTAATACGTTATAACGTCATACCATATACCGCAATACGTTATAACGTCATACCATATAACGCAATACGTTATAACGGCATACCATATAACGGAATACGTTATAACGTCATTCCATATAACGTAATACGTTATAACGTCATCCCATATAACCTATTACGTTATAACGTCATCCCATATAACGTAATACGTTATAACGTCATACCATACAACCTATTACGCTATAACGTCATAGCAAATAAGGTAATACGTTATAACGTCATACCATATAACGTAATACGTTATAACGTCATCCCATATAACGAAATACGTTATAACGTCATCCCATATAACCTATTACGTTATAACGTCATCCCATACAACGTAATACGTTATAACGTTGTCCCATATACCGTAATACGTTATAACGTCATCCCATATAACGTAATACGTTATATCGTCATATCATATAACGTAATACGTTATAACGTCATACCATATAACCTATTACGTTATAACGTCATCCCATATAACGCAATACGTTATAACGTCATACCATATAACCTATTACGTTATAACGTCATAGCAAATAACGTAATACGTTATAACGTCATACCATATACCGCAATACGTTATAACGTCATACCATATAACGCAATACGTTATAACGGCATACCATATAACGGAATACGTTATAACGTCATTCCATATAACGTAATACGTTATAACGTCATCCCATATAACCTATTACGTTATAACGTCATCCCATATAACGTAATACGTTATAACGTCATACCATACAACCTATTAAGTTATAACGTCATAGCAAATAAGGTAATACGTTATAACGTCATACCATATAACGTAATACGTTATAACGTCATCCCATATAACGAAATACGTTATAACGTCATCCCATATAACCTATTACGTTATAACGTCATCCCATACAACGTAATACGTTATAACGTTGTCCCATATACCGTAATACGTTATAACGTCATCCCATATAACGTAATACGTTATATCGTCATATCATATAACGTAATACGTTATAACGTCATACCATATAACCTATTACGTTATAACGTCATCCCATATAACGCAATACGTTATAACGTCATACCATATAACCTATTACGTTATAACGTCATAGCAAATAACGTAATACGTTATAACGTCATACCATATAACGCAATGCTTTATAACGTCATACCATATAACCTATTACGTTATAACGTCATAGCAAATAACGTAATACGTTATAACGTCATACCATATACCGCAATACGTTATAACGTCATACCATATAACGCAATACGTTATAACGGCATACCATATAACGGAATACGTTATAACGTCATTCCATATAACGTAATACGTTATAACGCCATCCCATATAACCTATTACGTTATAACGTCATCCCATATAACGTAATACGTTATAACGTCATACCATACAACCTATTACGTTATAACGTCATAGCAAATAAGGTAATACGTTATAACGTCATACCATATAACGTAATACGTTATAACGTCATCCCATATAACGAAATACGTTATAACGTCATCCCATATAACCTATTACGTTATAACGTCATCCCATACAACGTAATACGTTATAACGTTGTCCCATATACCGTAATACGTTATAACGTCATCCCATATAACGTAATACGTTATATCGTCATATCATATAACGTAATACGTTATAACGTCATACCATATAACCTATTACGTTATAACGTCATCCCATATAACGCAATACGTTATAACGTCATACCATATAACCTATTACGTTATAACGTCATAGCAAATAACGTAATACGTTATAACGTCATACCATATACCGCAATACGTTATAACGTCATACCATATAACGCAATACGTTATAACGGCATACCATATAACGGAATACGTTATAACGTCATTCCATATAACGTAATACGTTATAACGTCATCCCATATAACCTATTACGTTATAACGTCATACCATATAACGTAATACGTTATAACGTCATACCATATAACCTATTACGTTATAACGTCATAGCAAATAACGTAATACGTTATAACGTCATACCATATAACGTAATACGTTATAACGTCATCCCATATAACGAAATACGTTATAACGTCATCCCATATAACCTATTACGTTATAACGTCATCCCATATAACGTAATACGTTATAACGTCATACCATATAACCTATTACGTTATAACGTCATAGCAAATAACGGAATCCGTTATAACGTCATTCCATATAACGTAATACGTTATAACGTCATCCCATATAACCTATTACGTTATAACGTCATAGCAAATAACGTAATACGTTATGACGTCATACCATTTAAACTATTACGTTATAATGTCATTCCATATAACGTAATACGTTATAACGTCATCCCATATAACGTAATACGTTATAACGTCATCCCATATAACGTAATACGTTATAACGTCATCCCATATAACCTATTACGTTATAACGTCATCCCATATAACGTAATACGTTATAACGTCATACCATAAACCTATTACGTTATAACGTCATAGCAAATAACGTAATACGTTATAACGTCATACCATATAACGTAATACGTTATAACGTCATCCCATATAACGAAATACGTTATAACGTCATCCCATATAACCTATTACGTTATAACGTCATCCCATATAACGTAATACGTTATAACGTCGTCCCATATAACGGAATACGTTATAACGTCATCCCATATAACGTAATACGTTATATCGTCATAGCATATAACGTAATACGTTATAACGTCATTCCATATAACCTATTACGTTATAACGTCATCCCATATAACGCAATACGTTATAACGTCATACCATATAACGCAATACGTTATAACGGCATACCATATAACGCAATACGTTATAACGTCATCCCATATAATGTATTACGTTACAACGTTAAAACATATAACGTAATACGTTATACCGTCATAGCATATAACATAATACGTTATAACGTCATAGCATATAACGTAATACGTTATAACGTCATACCATATGGCCTATTACGTTATAGCGTCATTCCATATAACGTAATACGTTATATCGTCATAGCATATAACGTAATACGATATAACGTCTTCAGATATAACGTAATACGTTATAACGTCGTCCCATTTAACGCAATACGTTATAACGTCATAGCAAATAACGTAATACGTTATAACGTCATACCATATAACGTAATACGATATAACGTCTTCAGATATAACGTAATACGTTATAACGTCGTCCCATTTAACGCAATACGTTATAACGTCATACCATATAACGTAATAGGATATAACGTCACACCATATAACCTATTACGTTATAACGCCATCCCATATAACGCAATACGTTATAACGTCATTCCATATGGCCTATTACGTTATAGCGTCATTCCATATAACGTAATACGTTATATCGTCATAGCATATAACGTAATACGATATAACGTCTTCAGATATAACGTAATACGTTATAACGTCGTCCCATTTAACGCAATACGTTATAACGTCATAGCAAATAACGTAATACGTTATAACGTCATACCATATAACGTAATACGATATAACGTCATACCATGTAACGTTATACGTTATAACGTCATTCCATATAACGTAATACGTTATAACGTCACACCATATAACCTATTACGTTATAACGCCATCCCATATAACGCAATACGTTATAACGTCATTCCATATGGCCTATTACGTTATAACGTCATTCCATATAACGTAATACGTTATATCGTCATAGCATATAACGTAATACGTTATAACGTCATACCATATAACGTAATACGTTATATCGTCATAGCATATAACGTAATATGTTATAACGTCACACCATATAATGTATTACGTTACAACGTTAAAACATATAACGCAATACGTTATAACTTCATACCGTATAACGTATTACGTTATAACGTCAAACCATATAACGCAATACGTTATAACGTTATACAATATAACGCAATACGCTATAACGGCACACCATATAACGCAATGCGTTATAACGTCATAGCATATAACGTAATACGTTATAACGTCATCCCATATAACGTAATACGTTATAACGTCATACCATACAACCTATTAAGTTATAACGTCATAGCAAATAAGGTAATACGTTATAACGTCATACCATATAACGTAATACGTTATAACGTCGTCCCATATAACGAAATACGTTATAACGTCATCCCATATAACCTATTACGTTATAACGTCATCCCATACAACGTAATACGTTATAACGTTGTCCCATATACCGTAATACGTTATAACGTCATCCCATATAACGTAATACGTTATATCGTCATATCATATAACGTAATACGTTATAACGTCATACCATATAACCTATTACGTTATAACGTCATCCCATATAACGCAATACGTTATAACGTCATACCATATAACCTATTACGTTATAACGTCATAGCAAATAACGTAATACGTTATAACGTCATACCATATACCGCAATACGTTATAACGTCATACCATATAACGGAATACGTTATAACGTCATTCCATATAACGTAATACGTTATAACGTCATCCCATATAACCTATTACGTTATAACGTCATCCCATATAACGTAATACGTTATAACGTCATACCATATAACCTATTACGTTATAACGTCATAGCAAATAACGTAATACGTTATAACGTCATACCATATAACGTAATACGTTATAACGTCATCCCATATAACGAAATACGTTATAACGTCATCCCATATAACCTATTACGTTATAACGTCATCCCATATAACGTAATACGTTATAACGTCATAGCATATAACCTATTACGTTATAACGTCATAGCAAATAACGGAATACGTTATAACGTCATTCCATATAACGTAATACGTTATAACGTCATCCCATATAACCTATTACGTTATAACGTCATAGCAAATAACGTAATACGTTATGACGTCATACCATTTAAACTATTACGTTATAATGTCATTCCATATAACGTAATACGTTATAACGTCATCCCATATAACGTAATACGTTATAACGTCATCCCATATAACGTAATACGTTATAACGTCATCCCATATAACCTATTACGTTATAACGTCATCCCATATAACGTAATACGTTATAACGTCATACCATATAACCTATTACGTTATAACGTCATAGCAAATAACGTAATACGTTATAACGTCATACCATATAACGTAATACGTTATAACGTCATCCCATATAACCTATTACGTTATAACGTCATAGCAAATAACGTAATACGTTATAACGTCATACCATATAACGTAATACGTTATAACGTCATACCATATAACCTATTACGTTATAACGTCATAGCAAATAACGTAATACGTTATAACGTCATACCATATACCGCAATACGTTATAACGTCATACCACATAACGCAATACGTTATAACCGCATACCATATAACGGAATACGTTATAACGTCATACCATATAACGCAATACGTTATAACGGCATACCATATAACGCAATACGTTATAACGTCATCCCATATAATGTATTACGTTACAACGTTAAAACATATAACGTAATACGTTATATCGTCATAGCATATAACATAATACGTTATAACGTCATAGCATATAACGTAATACGTTATAACGTCATACCATATAACGCAATACGTTATAACGTCATACCATATAACGCAACACGTTATAACGGCATACCATATAACGCAATGCGTTAAAACGTCATCACATATAACGTAATAAGTTATAACGTCATCCCATATAACGTAATACGTTATAACGTCGTCCCATATAACGTAATACGTTATAACGTCAACAGATATACCGCAATAAGTTATAACGTCGTCCCATATAACGTAATACGATATAACGTCTTCAGATATAACGTAATACGTTATAACGTCGTCCCATTTAACGCAATACGTTATAACGTCATAAAATATAACGTAATACGTTATAACGCCATCCAATATAACGCAATAAGTTATAACGTCATTCCATATAACCTATTACGTTATAACGTCATTCCATATAACGTAATACGTTATAACGTCACACCATATAAAATATTACGTTATAACGTCATAGCATATAACGTAATACGTTATAACGTCATACCATATAACGTAATACGTTATATCGTCATAGCATATAACGTAATACGTTATAACGTCATACCATACAATGTATTACGTTACAACGTTAAAACATATAACGCAATGCGTTATAACTTCATACCGTATAACGTATTACGTTATAACGTCAAACCATATAACGTAATACGTTATAACGTCATCCCATATAACGTAATACGTTATATCGTCATAGCATAAAACGTAATACGTTATAACGTCATACCATATAACCTATTACGTTATAACGTCATCCCATATAACGCAATACGTTATAACGTCACACCATATAAAATATTACGTTATAACGTCATAGCATATAACGTAATACGTTATAACGTCATACCATATAACGTAATACGTTATATCGTCATAGCATATAACGTAATACGTTATAACGTCATACCATATAATGTATTACGTTACAACGTTAAAACATATAACGCAATGCGTTATAACTTCATACCGTATAACGTATTACGTTATAACGTCAAACCATATAACGTAATACGTTATAACGTCATCCCATATAACGTAATACGTTATATCGTCATAGCATATAACGTAATACGTTATAACGTCATACCATATAACCTATTACGTTATAACGTCATCCCATATAACGCAATACGTTATAACGTCATACCATATAACGCAATACGTTATAACGGCATACCATATAACGCAATACGTTATAACGTCATCCCATATAATGTATTACGTTACAACGTTAAAACATATAACGTAATACGTTATATCGTCATAGCATATAACATAATACGTTATAACGTCATAGCATATAACGTAATACGTTATAACGTCATACCATATAACGCAATACGTTATAACGTCATACCATATAACGCAACACGTTATAACGGCATACCATATAACGCAATGCGTTAAAACGTCATCACATATAACGTAATAAGTTATAACGTCATCCCATATAACGTAATACGTTATAACGTCGTCCCATATAACGTAATACGTTATAACGTCATCAGATATACCGCAATAAGTTATAACGTCGTCCCATATAACGTAATACGATATAACGTCTTCAGATATAACGTAATACGTTATAACGTCGTCCCATTTAACGCAATACGTTATAACGTCATAAAATATAACGTAATACGTTATAACGCCATCCCATATAACGCAATAAGTTATAACGTCATTCCATATAACCTATTACGTTATAACGTCATTCCATATAACGTAATACGTTATAACGTCACACCATATAAAATATTACGTTATAACGTCATAGCATATAACGTAATACGTTATAACGTCATACCATATAACGTAATACGTTATATCGTCATAGCATATAACGTAATACGTTATAACGTCATACCATATAATGTATTACGTTACAACGTTAAAACATATAACGCAATGCGTTATAACTTCATACCGTATAACGTATTACGTTATAACGTCAAACCATATAACGTAATACGTTATAACGTCATCCCATATAACGTAATACGTTATATCGTCATAGCATAAAACGTAATACGTTATAACGTCATACCATATAACCTATTACGTTATAACGTCATCCCATATAACGCAATACGTTATAACGTCATACCATATAACGCAATACGTTATAACGGCATACCATATAACGCAATACGTTATAACGTCATCCCATATAATGTATTACGTTACAACGTTAAAACATATAACGTAATACGTTATATCGTCATAGCATATAACATAATACGTTATAACGTCATAGCATATAACGTAATACGTTATAACGTCATACCATATAACGCAATACGTTATAACGTCATACCATATAACGCAACACGTTATAACGGCATACCATATAACGCAATGCGTTAAAACGTCATCACATATAACGTAATAAGTTATAACGTCATCCCATATAACGTAATACGTTATAACGTCGTCCCATATAACGTAATACGTTATAACGTCATCAGATATGCCGCAATAAGTTATAACGTCGTCCCATATAACGTAATACGATATAACGTCTTCAGATATAACGTAATACGTTATAACGTCGTCCCATTTAACGCAATACGTTATAACGTCATACCATATAACGTAATACGTTATAACGCCATCCCATATAACGCAATACGTTATAACATCATTCCCTATAACCTATTACGTTATAACGTCATTCCATATAACGTAATACGTTATAACGTCACACCATATAACCTATTACGTTATAACGTCATAGCATATAACGTAATACGTTATAACGTCGTACCATATAACGTAATACGTTATATCGTCATAGCATATAACGTAATACGTTATAACGTCATACCATATAATGTATTACGTTACAACGTTAAAACATATAACGCAATACGTTATAACTTCATACCGTATAACGTATTACGTTATAACGTCAAACCATATAACGCAATACGTTATAACGTTATACCATATAACGCAATACGTTATAACGGCATACCATATAACGCAATGCGTTATAACATCATCACATATAACGTAATAAGTTATAACGTCATCCCATATAACGTAATACGTTATAACGTCGTCCCATATAACGTAATAGATTATAACGTCATCAGATATAACGTAATACGTTATAACGTCGTCCCACTTAACTCAATACGTTATAGCGTCATAGCATATAACGTAATACGTTATAACGTCATACCGTATAACGCAATACGTTATAACGTTATACCATATAACGTAATACATTATATCGTCATACCATATAACGCAATACGTTATAACGTCGTCCCATATAACGTAATACGTTATAACGTCATTCCATATAACGTAATACGCTATAACGTCACACCATATAACCTATTACGTTATAACGCCATCCCATATAACGCAATAAGTTATAACGTCGTCCCATATAACGTAATACGATATAACGTCTTCAATTATAACGTTATACGTTATAACGTCGTCCCATTTAACGCAATACGTTATAACGTCATACCATATAACGTAATACGATATAACGTCATGCCATATAACGTAATACGTTATAACATCATACCAAATAACGTAATACGTTATAACGTCATAGCATATAACGTAATACGTTATAACGTCATACCATATAACGTAATACGATATAACGTCATACCATATAACGTTATACGTTATAACGTCAATCCATATAACGTAATACGTTATAACGTCACACCATATAACCTATTACGTTATAACGCCATCCCATATAACGCAATAAGTTATAACGTCGTCCCATATAACGTAATACGATATAACGTCTTCAATTATAACGTTATACGTTATAACGTCGTCCCATTTAACGCAATAAGTTATAACGTCATACCATATAACGTAATACGATATAACGTCATGCCATATAACGTAATACGTTATAACATCATACCAAATAACGTAATACGTTATAACGGCATACCATATAACGCAATACGTTATAACGTCATCCCATATAATGTATTACGTTACAACGTTAAAACATATAACGTAATACGTTATATCCTCATAGCATATAACATAATACATTATAACGTCATCAGATATACCGCAATAAGTTATAACGTCGTCCCATATAACGTAATACGATATAACGTCTTCAGATATAACGTAATACGTTATAACGTCGTCCCATTTAACGCAATACGTTATAACGTCACACCATATAACGTAATACGATATAACGTCATGCCATATAACGTAATACGTTATAACATCATACCAAATAACGTAATACGTTATAACGTCATAGCATATATCGTAATACGTTATAACGTCATACCATATAACGTAATACGATATAACGTCATACCATATAACGTTATACGTTATAACGTCATTCCATATAACGTAATACGTTATAACGTCACACCATATAACCTATTACGTTATAACGCCATCCCATATAACGCAATACGTTATAACGTCATTCCATATAACCTATTACGTTATAACGTCATTCCATATAACGTAATACGTTATAACGTCACACCATATAACCTATTACGTTATAACGTCATAGCATATAACGTAATACGTTATAACGTCATACCATATAACGTAATACGTTATAACGTATTAGCAAATAACGTAATACGTTATAAAGTCGTCCCATATAACATAATACGTTATAACGTCGTCCCATATAACGTAATACGTTATATCGTCATAGCATATAACGTAATACGTTATAACGTCATACCATATAACGTAATACATTATATCGTCATACCATATAACGCAATACGTTATAACGTCGTCCCATATAACGTAATACGTTATAACGTCATTCCATATAACGTAATACGTTATAGCGTCACACCATATAACCTATTACGTTATAACGCCATCCCATATAACGCAATAAGTTATAACGTCGTCCCATATAACGTAATACGATATAACGTCTTCAGATATAACGTAATACATTATAACGTCGTCCCATTTAACGCAATACGTTATAACGTCATACCATATAACGTAATACGATATAACGTCATGCCATATAACGTAATACGTTATAACATCATACCAAATAACGTAATACGTTATAACGTCATAGCATATAACGTAATACGTTATAACGTCATACCATATAACGTAATACGATATAACGTCATACCATATAACGTTATACGTTATAACGTCAATCCATATAACGTAATACGTTATAACGTCACACCATATAACCTATTACGTTATAACGCCATCCCATATAACGCAATAAGTTATAACGTCGTCCCATATAACGTAATACGATATAACGTCTTCAATTATAAAGTAATACGTTATAACGTCGTCCCATTTAACGCAATACGTTATAACGTCATACCATATAACGTAATACATTATATCGTCATACCATATAACGTAATACGATATAACGTATTCAGATATAACGTAATACATTATAACGTCGTCCCATTTAACGCAATACGTTATAACGTCATACCATATAACGTAATACGATATAACGTCATGCCATATAACGTAATACGTTATAACGTCATACCAGATAACGTAATACGTTATAACGTCATGCCATTTAAACGTAATACGTCATAACGTCATACCATATAACGTGTTACGTTACAACGTTAAAACATATAACGTAATACATTATATCGTCATACCATATAACGCAATACGTTATAACGTCTTACCATATATCCTATTACGTTATAGCGTCATCCCATATAACGTAATACTTTATAAAGTCATAGCATATAACGTAATACGATATAACGTCATTCCATATAACGTAATACGTTATAACGTCACACCATATAACCTATTACGTTATAAAGTCGTCCCATATAACGTAATACGGTATAACGTCATCAGATATAACGTAATACGTTATAACGTCGTCCCACTTAACTCAATACGTTATAACGTCATAGCATATAACGTAATACGTTATAACGTCATACCGTATAACGCAATACGTTATAACGTTATACCATATAACGTAATACGTTATGACGTCATACCATATAACCTATTACGTTATAACGTCATATCATATAACGCAATACGTTATAACTTCGTCCCATATAACGTAATACGTTATAACGTCATACCATGTAACGTAATACGTTATAACGTATTAGGAAATAACGTAATACGTTATAAAGTCGTCCCATATAACATAATACGTTATAACGTCGTCCCATATAACGTAATACGTTATATCGTCATAGCATATAACGTAATACGTTATAACGTCATACCATATAACCTATTACGTTATAACGTCATCCCATATAACGCAATACGTTATAACGTCATACCATATAACGCAATACGTTATAACGGCATACCATATAACGCAATACGTTATAACGTCATCCCATATAATGTATTACGTTACAACGTTAAAGCATATAACGTAATACGTTATATCGTCATAGCATATAACATAATACGTTATAACGTCATAGCATATAACGTAATACGTTATAACGTCATAAAATATAACGCAATACGTTATAACGTCATACCATATAACGCAACACGTTATAACGGCATACCATATAACGCAATGCGTTATAACGTCATCACATATAACGTAATAAGTTATAACGTCATCCCATATAACGCAATAAGTTATAACGACATCCCATATAACGTAATACGTTATAAAGTCGTCCCATATAACGTAATACGGTATAACGTCATCAGATATAACGTAATACGTTATAACGTCGTCCCACTTAACGCAATACGTTATAACGTCATAGCATATAACGCAATACGTTATAACGTCATCCCATATAATGTATTACGTTACAACGTTAAAACATATAACGTAATACATTATATCGTCATACCATATAACGCAATACGTTATAACGTCGTCCCATATAACGTAATACGTTATAACGTCATTCCATATAACGTAATACGTTATAAGGTCACACCATATAACCTATTACGTTATAACGCCATCCCATATAACGCAATAAGTTATAACGTCGTCCCATATAACGTAATACGATATAACGTCTTCAGATATAAAATAATACGTTATAACGTCGTCCCATTTAACGCAATACGTTATAACGTCATATCATATAACGTAATACGATATAACGTCATTCCATATAACGTAATACGTTATAAGGTCACACCATATAACCTATTACGTTATAACGACATCCCATATAACGTAATACGTTATAACGTCGTCCCACTTAACGCAATACGTTATAACGTCATAGCATATAACGTAATACGTTATAACGTCATACCGTATTACGCAATACGTTATAACGTCATACCATATAACGTAATACGTTATAACGTCATACCATGTAACCTATTACGTTATAACGTCATTCCATATAACGTAATACGTTATAACGTCATACCATATACCGCAATACGTTATAACGTCATACCATATAACGCAATACGTTATAAACGCATACCATATAACGGAATACGTTATAACGTCATTCCATATAACGTAATACGTTATAACGTCATCCCATATAACCTATTACGTTATAACGTCATACCATATAACGTAATACGTTATAACGTCATACCATATAACGTAATACGTTATAACGTCATCCCATATAACCTATTACGTTATAACGTCATCCCATATAACGAAATTCGTTATAACGTCATACCATATAACCTATTACGTTATAACGTCATAGCAAATAACGTAATACGTTATAACGTCATACCATATAACGCAATGCGTTATAACGTTATACCATATAACCTATTACGTTATAACGTCATAGCAAATAACGTAATACGTTATAACGTCATACCATATACCGCAATACGTTATAACGTCATACCATATAACGCAATACGTTATAACGGCATACCATATAACGGAATACGTTATAACGTCATTCCATATAACGTAATACGTTATAACGTCATCCCATATAACCTATTACGTTATAACGTCATCCCATATAACGTAATACGTTATAACGTCATACCATATAACCTATTACGTTATAACGTCATAGCAAATAACGTAATACGTTATAACGTCATACCATATAACGTAATACGTTATAACGTCATACCATATAACGAAATACGTTATAACGTCATACCATATAACCTATTACGTTATAACGTCATAGCAAATAACGTAATACGTTATAACGTCATACCATATAACGTAATACGTTATAACGTCATACCATATAACCTATTACGTTATAACGTCATAGCAAATAACGTAATACGTTATAACGTCATACCATATAACGTAATACGTTATAACGTCATACCATATAACGAAATACGTTATAACGTCATACCATATAACCTATTACGTTATAACGTCATAGCAAATAAGGTAATACGTTATAACGTCATACCATATAACGTAATACGTTATAACGTCATCCCATATAACGAAATACGTTATAACGTCATCCCATATAACCTATTACGTTATAACGTCATCCCATATAACGTAATACGTTATAACGTCATACCATATAACCTATTACGTTATAACGTCATAGCAAATAACGGAATACGTTAAAACGTCATTCCATATAACGTAATACGTTATAACGTCATCCCATATAACCTATTACGTTATAACGTCATAGCAAATAACGTAATACGTTATGACGTCATACCATTTAAACTATTACGTTATAATGTCATTCCATATAACGTAATACGTTATAACGTCATCCCATATAACGTAATACGTTATAACGTCATCCCATATAACGTAATACGTTATAACGTCATCCCATATAACCTATTACGTTATAACGTCATCCCATATAACGTAATACGTTATAACGTCATACCATATAACCTATTACGTTATAACGTCATAGCAAATAACGTAATACGTTATAACGTCATACCATATAACGTAATACGTTATAACGTCATCCCATATAACGAAATACGTTATAACGTCATCCCATATAACCTATTACGTTATAACGTCATCCCATATAACGTAATACGTTATAGCGTCGTCCCATATAACGGAATACGTTATAACGTCATCCCATATAACGTAATACGTTATATCGTCATAGCATATAACGTAATACGTTATAACGTCATACCATATAACGCAATACGTTATAACGTCATAGCATATAACGCAATACGTTATAACGGCATACCATATAACGCAATACGTTATAACGTCATCCCATATAATGTATTACGTTACAACGTTAAAACATATAACGTAATACGTTATACCGTCATAGCATATAACATAATACGTTATAACGTCATAGCATATAACGTAATACGTTATAACGTCATACCATATAACGCAATACGTTATAACGTCATAGCATATAACGCAACACGTCATAACGGCATACCATATAACGCAATGCGTTATAACGTCATCCCATATAACGAAATACGTTATAACGTCACACCATATAACCTATTACGTTATAACGCCATCCCATATAACGCAATACGTTATAACGTCATTCCATATGGCCTATTACGTTATAACGTCATTCCATATAACGTAACACGTTATATCGTCATAGCATATAACGTAATACGTTATAACGTCATACCATATAACGTAATACGTTATATCGTCATAGCATATAACGTAATACGTTATAACGTCACACCATATAATGTATTACGTTACAACGTTAAAACATATAACGCAATACGTTATAACTTCATACCGTATAACGTATTACGTTATAACGTCAAACCATATAACGCAATACGTTATAACGTTATACAATATAACGCAATACGTTATAACGGCACACCATATAACGCAATGCGTTATAACGTCATCACATATAACGTAATAAGTTATAACGTCATCCCATATAACGTAATACGTTATAACGTCGTCCCATATAACGTAATAGGTTATAACGTCATCAGATATAACGTAATACGTTATAACGTCGTCCCACTTAACTCAATACGTTATAACGTCATAGCATATAACGTAATACGTTATAACGTCATACCGTATAACGCAATACGTTATAACGTTATACCATATAACGTAATACGTTATGACGTCATACCATATAACCTATTACGTTATAACGTCATATCATATAACGCAATACGTTATAACTTCGTCCCATGTAACGTAATACGTTATAACGACATCCCATATAACGCAATAAGTTATAACGTCATCAGATATAACGTAATACGTTATAACGTCGTCCCACTTAACGCAATACGTTATAACGTCATAGCATATAACGTAATACGTTATAACGTCATACCGCATAACGCAATACGTTATAACGTCATACCATATAACGTAATACGTTATAACGTCATACCGTATAACGCAATACGTTATAACGTTATACCATATAACGTAATACGTTATGACGCCATACCATATAACCTATTACGTTATAACGTCATATCATATAACGCAATACGTTATAACTTCGTCCCATGTAACGTAATACGTTATAACGTCATCCCATACAACGTAATACGTTATAACGTCATCCCATATAACCTATTACGTTATAGCGTCATCCCATATATCGTAATACGTTATAACGTCATATCATATAACCTATTACGTTATAACGTCATAGCAAATAACGTAATACGTTATAACGTCACACCATATAACCTATTACGTTATAACGCCATCCCATATAACGCAATAGGTTATAACGACGTCCCATATAACGTAATACGTTATAACGTCGTCCCATATAACTCAATACGTTATAACGACATACCATACAACGTAATACGTTATAACGTCATACCATATAACGTAATACGATATAACGTCATACCATATAACGTTATACGTTATAACGTCAATCCATATAACGTAATACGTTATAACGTCACACCATATAACCTATTACGTTATAACGCCATCCCATATAACGCAATAAGTTATAACGTCGTCCCATATAACGTAATACGATATAACGTCTTCAATTATAACGTTATACGTTATAACGTCGTCCCATTTAACGCAATACGTTATAACGTGATCCCATATAACCTATTACGTTATAACGTCATCCCACATAACGTAATACGTTATAACGTCGTCCCATATAACGTAATACGTTATAACGTCATCCCATATAACGTAATACGTTATAACGTCACACCATATAACCTATTACGTTATAACGTCATACCATATAACGCAACACGTTATAACGGCATACCATATAACGCAATGCGTTAAAACGTCATCACATATAACGTAATAAGTTATAACGTCATCCCATATAACGTAATACGTTATAACGCCGTCCCATATAACGTAATACGTTATAACGTCATCAGATATACCGCAATAAGTTATAACGTCGTCCCATATAACGTAATACGATATAACGTCTTCAGATATAACGTAATACGTTATAACGTCGTCCCATTTAACGCAATACGTTATAACGTCATAAAATATAACGTAATACGTTATAACGCCATCCCATATAACGCAATAA
The DNA here is from genome assembly GCF_024542735.1 of Bombus huntii. Classification (NCBI taxonomy): domain Eukaryota; kingdom Metazoa; phylum Arthropoda; class Insecta; order Hymenoptera; family Apidae; genus Bombus; species Bombus huntii. The sequence goes on along the minus strand of NC_066246.1, from coordinate 17,240,251 downwards.
GTTATAACGTCATTCCATATAACCTATTACGTTATAACGTCATTCCATATAACGTAATACGTTATAACGTCACACCATATAAAATATTACGTTATAACGTCATAGCATATAACGTAATACGTTATAACGTCATACCATATAACGTAATACGTTATATCGTCATAGCATATAACGTAATACGTTATAACGTCATACCATATAATGTATTACGTTACAACGTTAAAACATATAACGCAATGCGTTATAACTTCATACCGTATAACGTATTACGTTATAACGTCATACCATATAACCTATTACGTTATAACGTCATCCCATATAACGCAATACGTTATAACGTCATACCATATAACGCAATACGTTATAACGGCATACCATATAACGCAATACGTTATAACGTCATCCCATATAATGTATTACGTTACAACGTTAAAACATATAACGTAATACGTTATATCGTCATAGCATATAACATAATACGTTATAACGTCATAGCATATAACGTAATACGTTATAACGTCATACCATATAACGCAATACGTTATAACGTCATACCATATAACGCAACACGTTATAACGGCATACCATATAACGCAATACGTTATAACGTCATTCCATATGGCCTATTACGTTATAACGTCATTCCATATAACGTAATACGTTATATCGTCATAGCATATAACGTAATACGATATAACGTCTTCAGATATAACGTAATACGTTATAATGTCGTCCCATTTAACGCAATACGTTATAACGTCATAGCAAATAACGTAATACGTTATAACGTCATACCATATAACGTAATACGATATAACGTCATACCATATAACGTTATACGTTATAACGTCATTCCATATAACGTAATACGTTATAACGTCACACCATATAACCTATTACGTTATAACGCCATCCCATATAACGCAATACGTTATAACGTCATTCCATATGGCCTATTACGTTATAACGTCATTCCATATAACGTAATACGTTATATCGTCATAGCATATAACGTAATACGTTATAACGTCATACCATATAACGTAATACGTTATATCGTCATAGCATATAACGTAATACGTTATAACGTCACACCATATAATGTATTACGTTACAACGTTAAAACATATAACGCAATACGTTATAACTTCATACCGTATAACGTATTACGTTATAACGTCAAACCATATAACGCAATACGTTATAACGTTATACAATATAACGCAATACGTTATAACGGCACACCATATAACGCAATGCGTTATAACGTCATCACATATAACGTAATAAGTTATAACGTCATCCCATATAACGTAATACGTTATAACGTCGTCCCATATAACGTAATAGGTTATAACGTCATCAGATATAACGTAATACGTTATAACGTCGTCCCACTTAACTCAATACGTTATAACGTCATAGCATATAACGTAATACGTTCTAACGTCATACCGTATAACGCAATACGTTATAACGTTATACCATATAACGTAATACGTTATGACGTCATACCATATAACCTATTACGTTATAACGTCATATCATATAACGCAATACGTTATAACTTCGTCCCATGTAACGTAATACGTTATAACGACATCCCATATAACGCAATAAGTTATAACGTCATCAGATATAACGTAATACGTTATAACGTCGTCCCACTTAACGCAATACGTTATAACGTCATCCCATATAACGTAATACGTTATAACGTCGTCCCATATAACGTAATACGTTATAACGTCATGCCACATAACGTAATACGTTATAACGTCACACCATATAACCTATTACGTTATAACGTCATACCATATAACGCAACACGTTATAACGGCATACCATATAACGCAATGCGTTAAAACGTCATCACATATAACGTAATAAGTTATAACGTCATCCCATATAACGTAATACGTTATAACGCCGTCCCATATAACGTAATACGTTATAACGTCATCAGATATACCGCAATAAGTTATAACGTCGTCCCATGTAACGTAATACGATATAACGTCTTCAGATATAACGTAATACGTTATAACGTCGTCCCATTTAACGCAATACGTTATAACGTCATAAAATATAACGTAATACGTTATAACGCCATCCCATATAACGCAATAAGTTATAACGTCATTCCATATAACCTATTACGTTATAACGTCATTCCATATAACGTAATACGTTATAACGTCACACCATATAAAATATTACGTTATAACGTCATAGCATATAACGTAATACGTTATAACGTCATACCATATAACGTAATACGTTATATCGTCATAGCATATAACGTAATACGTTATAACGTCATACCATATAATGTATTACGTTACAACGTTAAAACATATAACGCAATGCGTTATAACTTCATACCGTATAACGTATTACGTTATAACGTCAAACCATATAACGTAATACGTTATAACGTCATCCCATATAACGTAATACGTTATATCGTCATAGCATATAACGTAATACGTTATAACGTCATACCATATAACCTATTACGTTATAACGTCATCCCATATAACGCAATACGTTATAACGTCATACCATATAACGCAATACGTTATAACGGCATACCATATAACGCAATACGTTATAACGTCATCCCATATAATGTATTACGTTACAACGTTAAAACATATAACGTAATACGTTATATCGTCATAGCATATAACATAATACGTTATAACGTCATAGCATATAACGTAATACGTTATAACGTCATACCATATAACGCAATACGTTATAACGTCATACCATATAACGCAACACGTTATAACGGCATACCATATAACGCAATGCGTTAAAACGTCATCACATATAACGTAATAAGTTATAACGTCATCCCATATAACGTAATACGTTATAACGTCGTCCCATATAACGTAATACGTTATAACGTCATCAGATATACCGCAATAAGTTATAACGTCGTCCCATATAACGTAATACGATATAACGTCTTCAGATATAACGTAATACGTTATAACGTCGTCCCATTTAACGCAATACGTTATAACGTCATACCATATAACGTAATACGTTATAACGCCATCCCATATAACGCAATACGTTATAACATCATTCCCTATAACCTATTACGTTATAACGTCATTCCATATAACGTAATACGTTATAACGTCACACCATATAACCTATTACGTTATAACGTCATAGCATATAACGTAATACGTTATAACGTCATACCATATAACGTAATACGTTATATCGTCATAGCATATAACGTAATACGTTATAACGTCATACCATATAATGTATTACGTTACAACGTTAAAACATATAACGCAATACGTTATAACTTCATACCGTATAACGTATTACGTTATAACGTCAAACCATATAACGCAATACGTTATATCGTTATACCATATAACGTAATACGATATAACGTCATACCATATAACGTTATACGTTATAACATCAATCCATATAACGTAATACGTTATAACGTCACACCATATAACCTATTACGTTATAACGCCATCCCATATAACGCAATAAGTTATAACGTCGTCCCATATAACGTAATACGATATAACGTCTTCAATTATAACGTTATACGTTATAACGTCGTCCCATTTAACGCAATAAGTTATAACGTCATACCATATAACGTAATACGATATAGCGTCATGCCATATAACGTAATACGTTATAACATCATACCAAATAACGTAATACGTTATAACGGCATACCATATAACGCAATACGTTATAACGTCATCCCATATAATGTATTACGTTACAACGTTAAAACATATAACGTAATACGTTATATCGTCATAGCATATAACATAATACGTTATAACGTCATCAGATATACCGCAATAAGTTATAACGTCGTCCCATATAACGTAATACGATATAACGTCTTCAGATATAACGTAATACGTTATAACGTCGTCCCATTTAACGCAATACGTTATAACGTCATACCATATAACGAAATACGTTATAACGTCATACCATATAACGAAATACGTTATAACGTCATACCATATAACCTATTACGTTATAACGTCATAGCAAATAACGTAATACGTTATAACGTCATACCATATAACGTAATACGTTATAACGTCATACCATATAACCTATTACGTTATAACGTCATAGCAAATAACGTAATACGTTATAACGTCATACCATATAACGTAATACGTTATAACGTCATACCATATAACGAAATACGTTATAACGTCATACCATATAACCTATTACGTTATAACGTCATAGCAAATAAGGTAATACGTTATAACGTCATACCATATAACGTAATACGTTATAACGTCATCCCATATAACGAAATACGTTATAACGTCATCCCATATAACCTATTACGTTATAACGTCATCCCATATAACCTATTACGTTATAACGTCATAGCAAATAACGGAATACGTTAAAACGTCATTCCATATAACGTAATACGTTATAACGTCATCCCATATAACCTATTACGTTATAACGTCATAGCAAATAACGTAATACGTTATGGCGTCATACCATTTAAACTATTACGTTATAATGTCATTCCATATAACGTAATACGTTATAACGTCATCCCATATAACGTAATACGTTATAACGTCATCCCATATAACGTAATACGTTATAACGTCATCCCATATAACCTATTACGTTATAACGTCATCCCATATAACGTAATACGTTATAACGTCATACCATATAACCTATTACGTTATAACGTCATAGCAAATAACGTAATACGTTATAACGTCACACCATATAACGTAATACGTTATAACGTCATCCCATATAACGAAATACGTTATAACGTCATCCCATATAACGGAATACGTTACAACGTTAAAACATATAACGTAATACGTTATACCGTCATAGCATATAACATAATACGTTATAACGTCATAGCATATAACGTAATACGTTATAACGTCATACCATATAACGCAATACGTTATAACGTCATAGCATATAACGCAATACGTTATAACGGCATACCATATAACGCAATACGTTATAACGTCATCCCATATAATGTATTACGTTACAACGTTAAAACATATAACGTAATACGTTATACCGTCACAGCATATAACATAATACGTTATAACGTCATAGCATATAACGTAATACGTTATAACGTCATACCATATAACGCAATACGTTATAACGTCATAGCATATAACGCAACACGTCATAACGGCATACGATATAACGCAATGCGTTATAACGACATCCCATATAACGAAATACGTTATAACGTCACACCATATAACCTATTACGTTATAACGCCATCCCATATAACGCAATACGTTATAACGTCATTCCATATGGCCTATTACGTTAGAACGTCATTCCATATAACGTAATACGTTATATCGTCATAGCATATAACGTAATACGTTATAACGTCATACCATATAACGTAATACGTTATATCGTCATAGCATATAACGTAATACGTTATAACGTCACACCATATAATGTATTACGTTACAACGTTAAAACATATAACGCAATACGTTATAACTTCATACCGTATAACGTATTACGTTATAACGTCAAACCATATAACGCAATACGTTATAACGTTATACAATATAACGCAATACGTTATAACGGCACACCATATAACGCAATGCGTTATAACGTCATCACATATAACGTAATAAGTTATAACGTCATCCCATATAACGTAATACGTTATAACGCCGTCCCATATAACGTAATACGTTATAACGTCATCAGATATACCGCAATAAGTTATAACGTCGTCCCATGTAACGTAATACGATATAACGTCTTCAGATATAACGTAATACGTTATAACGTCGTCCCATTTAACGCAATACGTTATAACGTCATAAAATATAACGTAATACGTTATAACGCCATCCCATATAACGCAATAAGTTATAACGTCATTCCATATAACCTATTACGTTATAACGTCATTCCATATAACGTAATACGTTATAACGTCACACCATATAAAATATTACGTTATAACGTCATAGCATATAACGTAATACGTTATAACGTCATACCATATAACGTAATACGTTATATCGTCATAGCATATAACGTAATACGTTATAACGTCATACCATATAATGTATTACGTTACAACGTTAAAACATATAACGCAATGCGTTATAACTTCATACCGTATAACGTATTACGTTATAACGTCAAACCATATAACGTAATACGTTATAACGTCATCCCATATAACGTAATACGTTATATCGTCATAGCATATAACGTAATACGTTATAACGTCATACCATATAACCTATTACGTTATAACGTCATCCCATATAACGCAATACGTTATAACGTCATACCATATAACGCAATACGTTATAACGGCATACCATATAACGCAATACGTTATAACGTCATCCCATATAATGTATTACGTTACAACGTTAAAACATATAACGTAATACGTTATATCGTCATAGCATATAACATAATACGTTATAACGTCATAGCATATAACGTAATACGTTATAACGTCATACCATATAACGCAATACGTTATAACGTCATACCATATAACGCAACACGTTATAACGGCATACCATATAACGCAATGCGTTAAAACGTCATCACATATAACGTAATAAGTTATAACGTCATCCCATATAACGTAATACGTTATAACGTCGTCCCATATAACGTAATACGTTATAACGTCATCAGATATACCGCAATAAGTTATAACGTCGTCCCATATAACGTAATACGATATAACGTCTTCAGATATAACGTAATACGTTATAACGTCGTCCCATTTAACGCAATACGTTATAACGTCATACCATATAACGCAATACGTTATAACGTCATCCCATATAATGTATTACGTTACAACGTTAAAACATATAACGTAATACGTTATATCGTCATAGCATATAACCTATTACGTTATAACGCCATCCCATATAACGCAATAAGTTATAATGTCGTCCCATATAACGTAATACGATATAACGTCTTCAATTATAACGTTATACGTTATAACGTCGTCCCATTTAACGCAATACGTTATAACGTGATCCCATATAACCTATTACGTTATAACGTCATCCCATATAACGTAATACGTTATAACGTCGTCCCATATAACGTAATACGTTATAACGTCATCCCATATAACGTAATACGTTATAACGTCACACCATATAACCTATTACGTTATAACGTCATACCATATAACGCAACACGTTATAACGGCATACCATATAACGCAATGCGTTAAAACGTCATCACATATAACGTAATAAGTTATAACGTCATCCCATATAACGTAATACGTTATAACGCCGTCCCATATAACGTAATACGTTATAACGTCATCAGATATACCGCAATAAGTTATAACGTCGTCCCATATAACGTAATACGATATAACGTCTTCAGATATAACGTAATACGTTATAACGTCGTCCCATTTAACGCAATACGTTATAACGTCATCACATATAACGTAATAAGTTATAACGTCACACCATATAACCTATTACGTTATAACGTCATACCATATAACGTAATACGTTATATCGTCATAGCATATAACGTAATACGTTATAACGTCATACCATATAATGTATTACGTTACAACGTTAAAACATATAACGCAATGCGTTATAACTTCATACCGTATAACGTATTACGTTATAACGTCAAACCATATAACGTAATACGTTATAACGTCATCCCATATAACGTAATACGTTATATCGTCATAGCATATAACGTAATACGTTATAACGTCATACCATATAACCTATTACGTTATAACGTCATCCCATATAACGCAATACGTTATAACGTCATACCATATAACGCAATACGTTATAACGGCATACCATATAACGCAATACGTTATAACGTCATCCCATATAATGTATTACGTTACAACGTTAAAACATATAACGTAATACGTTATATCGTCATAGCATATAACATAATACGTTATAACGTCATAGCATATAACGTAATACGTTATAACGTCATACCATATAACGCAATACGTTATAACGTCATACCATATAACGCAACACGTTATAACGGCATACCATATAACGCAATACGTTATAACGTCATTCCATATGGCCTATTACGTTATAACGTCATTCCATATAACGTAATACGTTATATCGTCATAGCATATAACGTAATACGATATAACGTCTTCAGATATAACGTAATACGTTATAACGTCGTCCCATTTAACGCAATACGTTATAACGTCATAGCAAATAACGTAATACGTTATAACGTCATACCATATAACGTAATACGATATAACGTCATACCATATAACGTTATACGTTATAACGTCATTCCATATAACGTAATACGTTATAACGTCACACCATATAACCTATTACGTTATAACGCCATCCCATATAACGCAATACGTTATAACGTCATTCCATATGGCCTATTACGTTATAACGTCATTCCATATAACGTAATACGTTATATCGTCATAGCATATAACGTAATACGTTATAACGTCATACCATATAACGTAATACGTTATATCGTCATAGCATATAACGTAATACGTTATAACGTCACACCATATAATGTATTACGTTACAACGTTAAAACATATAACGCAATACGTTATAACTTCATACCGTATAACGTATTACGTTATAGCGTCAAACCATATAACGCAATACGTTATAACGTTATACAATATAACGCAATACGTTATAACGGCACACCATATAACGCAATGCGTTATAACGTCATCACATATAACGTAATAAGTTATAACGTCATCCCATATAACGTAATACGTTATAACGTCGTCCCATATAACGTAATAGGTTATAACGTCATCAGATATAACGTAATACGTTATAACGTCGTCCCACTTAACTCAATACGTTATAACGTCATAGCATATAACGTAATACGTTATAACGTCATACCGTATAACGCAATACGTTATAACGTTATACCATATAACGTAATACGTTATGACGTCATACCATATAACCTATTACGTTATAACGTCATATCATATAACGCAATACGTTATAACTTCGTCCCATGTAACGTAATACGTTATAACGACATCCCATATAACGCAATAAGTTATAACGTCATCAGATATAACGTAATACGTTATAACGTCGTCCCACTTAACGCAATACGTTATAACGTCATAGCATATAACGTAATACGTTATAACGTCATACCGCATAACGCAATACGTTATAACGTCATACCATATAACGTAATACGTTATAACGTCATACCGTATAACGCAATACGTTATAACGTTATACCATATAACGTAATACGTTATGACGTCATACCATATAACCTATTACGTTATAACGTCATATCATATAACGCAATACGTTATAACTTCGTCCCATGTAACGTAATACGTTATAACGTCATCCCATACAACGTAATACGTTATAACGTCATCCCATATAACCTATTACGTTATAACGTCATCAGATATACCGCAATAAGTTATAACGTCGTCCCATATAACGTAATACGATATAACGTCTTCAGATATAACGTAATACGTTATAACGTCGTCCCATTTAACGCAATACGTTATAACGTGATCCCATATAACCTATTACGTTATAACGTCATCCCATATAACGTAATACGTTATAACGTCGTACCATATAACGTAATACGTTATAACGTCATCCCACATAACGTAATACGTTATAACGTCACACCATATAACCTATTACGTTATAACGTCATACCATATAACGCAACACGTTATAACGGCATACCATATAACGCAATGCGTTAAAACGTCATCACATATAACGTAATACGTTATAACGTCACACCATATAAAATATTACGTTATAACGTCATAGCATATAACGTAATACGTTATAACGTCATACCATATAACGTAATACGTTATATCGTCATAGCATATAACGTAATACGTTATAACGTCATACCATATAATGTATTACGTTACAACGTTAAAACATATAACGTAATACGTTATAACGTCATACCGCATAACGCAATACGTTATAACGTCATACCATATAACGTAATACGTTATAACGTCATACCATATAACGCAATACGTTATAACGGCATACTATATAACGCAATACGTTATAACGTCATCCCATATAATGTATTACGTTACAACGTTAAAACATATAACGTAATACGTTATATCGTCATAGCATATAACATAATACGTTATAACGTCATAGCATATAACGTAATACGTTATAACGTCATACCATATAACGCAATACGTTATAACGTCATACCATATAACGCAACACGTTATAACGGCATACCATATAACGCAATGCGTTAAAACGTCATCACATATAACGTAATAAGTTATAACGTCATCCCATATAACGTAATACGTTATAACGTCGTCCCATATAAAGTAATACGTTATAACGTCATCAGATATACCGCAATAAGTTATAACGTCGTCCCATATAACGTAATACGATATAACGTCTTCAGATATAACGTAATACGTTATAACGTCGTCCCATTTAACGCAATACGTTATAACGTCATACCATATAACGTAATACGTTATAACGCCATCCCATATAACGCAATACGTTATAGCATCATTCCCTATAACCTATTACGTTATAACGTCATTCCATATAACGTAATACGTTATAACGTCACACCATATAACCTATTACGTTATAACGTCATAGCATATAACGTAATACGTTATAACGTCATACCATATAACGTAATACGTTATATCGTCATAGCATATAACGTAATACGTTATAACGTCATACCATATAATGTATTACGTTACAACGTTAAAACATATAACGCAATACGTTATAACTTCATACCGTATAACGTATTACGTTATAACGTCAAACCATATAACGCAATACGTTATAACGTTATACCATATAACGCAATACGTTATAACGGCATACCATATAACGCAATGCGTTATAACGTCATCACATATAACGTAATAAGTTACAACGTCATCCCATATAACGTAATACGTTATAACGTCGTCCCATATAACGTAATAGATTATAACGTCATCAGATATAACGTAATACGTTATAACGTCGTCCCACTTAACTCAATACGTTATAGCGTCATAGCATATAACGTAATACGTTATAACGACATACCGTATAACGCAATACGTTATAACGTTATACCATATAACGTAACACGTTATGACGTCGTACCATATAACCTATTACGTTATAACGCCATCCCATATAACGCAATAAGTTATAACGTCGTCCCATATAACGTAATACGATATAACGTCTTCAATTATAACGTTATACGTTATAACGTCGTCCCATTTAACGCAATACGTTATAACGTCATACCATATAACGTAATACGATATAACGTCATGCCATATAACGTAATACGTTATAACATCATACCAAATAACGTAATACGTTATAACGTCATAGCATATAACGTAATACGTTATAACGTCATACCATATAACGTAATACGATATAACGTCATACCATATAACATTATACGTTATAACGTCAATCCATATAACGTAATACGTTATAACGTCACACCATATAACCTATTACGTTATAACGCCATCCCATATAACGCAATAAGTTATAACGTCGTCCCATATAACGTAATACGATATAACGTCTTCAATTATAACGTTATACGTTATAACGTCGTCCCATTTAACGCAATAAGTTATAACGTCATACCATATAACGTAATACGATATAACGTCATGCCATATAACGTAATACGTTATAACATCATACCAAATAACGTAATACGTTATAACGGCATACCATATAACGCAATACGTTATAACGTCATCCCATATAATATATTACGTTACAACGTTAAAACATATAACGTAATACGTTATATCGTCATAGCATATAACATAATACGTTATAACGTCATCAGATATACCGCAATAAGTTATAACGTCGTCCCATATAACGTAATACGATATAACGTCTTCAGATATAACGTAATACGTTATAACGTCGTCCCATTTAACGCAATACGTTATAACGTCACACCATATAACGTAATACGATATAACGTCATGCCATATAACGTAATACGTTATAACATCATACCAAATAACGTAATACGTTATAACGTCATAGCATATATCGTAATACGTTATAACGTCATACCATATAACGTAATACGATATAACGTCATACCATATAACGTTATACGTTATAACGTCATTCCATATAACGTAATACGTTATAACGTCACACCATATAACCTATTACGTTATAACGCCATCCCATATAACGCAATACGTTATAACGTCATTCCATATAACCTATTACGTTATAACGTCATTCCATATAACGTAATACGTTATAACGTCACACCATATAACCTATTACGTTATAACGTCATAGCATATAACGTAATACGTTATAACGTCATACCATATAACGTAATACGTTATAACGTATTAGCAAATAACGTAATACGTTATAAAGTCGTCCCATATAACATAATACGTTATAACGTCGTCCCATATAACGTAATTCGTTATATCGTCATAGCATATAACGTAATACGTTATAACGTCATACCATATAACGTAATACGATATAACGTCGTGCCATATAACGTAATACGTTATAACATCATACCAAATAACGTAATACGTTATAACGTCATAGCATATAACGTAATACGTTATAACGTCATACCATATAACGTAATACGATATAACGTCATACTATATAACGTTATACGTTATAACGTCAATCCATATAACGTAATACGTTATAACGTCACACCATATGACCTATTACGTTATAACGCCATCCCATATAACGCAATAAGTTATAACGTCGTCCCATATAACGTAATACGATATAACGTCTTCAATTATAACGTAATACGTTATAACGTCGTCCCATTTAACGCAATACGTTATAACGTCATACCATATAACGTAATACATTATATCGTCATACCATATAACGCAATACGTTATAACGTCGTCCCATATAACGTAATACGTTATAACGTCGTCCCATTTAACGCAATACGTTATAACGTCATACCATATAACGTAATACGATATAACGTCATGCCATATAACGTAATACGTTATAACATCATAATAAAAATAACGTAATACGTTATAACGTCATAGCATATAACGTAATACGTTATAACGTCATAGCATATAACGTAATACGTTATAACGTCATAGCATATAACGTAATACGTTATAACGTCATACCATATAACGTAATACGTTATATCGTCATAGCATATAACGTAATACGTTATAACGTCATACCATATAACCTATTACGTTATAACGTTATCCGATATAACGTAATACGTTATAACGTCATCCCATATAATGTATTACGTTACAAAGTTAAAACATATAACGCAATACGTTATAACTACATACCGTATAACGTATTGCGTTATAACGTCAAACCATATAACGCAATACGTTATAACGTTATACCATATAACGTAATACGATATAACGTCTTCAATTATAACGTAATACGTTATAACGTCGTCCCATTTAACGCAATACGTTATAACGTCATACCATATAACGTAATACGATATAACGTCATGCCATATAACGTAATACGTTATAACATCATAATAAAAATAACGTAATACGTTATAACGTCATAGCATATAACGTAATACGTTATAACGCCATAGCATATAACGTAATACGTTATAACGTCATACCATATAACGTAATACATTATATCGTCATACCATATAACGCAATACGTTATAACGTCGTCCCATATAACGTAATACGTTATAACGTCATTCCATATAACGTAATACGTTATAGCGTCACACCATATAACCTATTACGTTATAACGCCATCCCATATAACGCAATAAGTTATAACGTCGTCCCATATATCGTAATACGATATAACGTCTTCAGATATAACGTAATACATTATAACGTCGTCCCATTTAACGCAATACGTTATAACGTCATACCATATAACGTAATACGATATAACGTCATGCCATATAACGTAATACGTTATAACATCATACCAAATAACGTAATACGTTATAACGTCATAGCATATAACGTAATACGTTATAACGTCATACCATATAACGTAATACGATATAACGTCATACCATATAACGTTATACGTTATAACGTCATTCCATATAACGTAATACGTTATAACGTCACACCATATAACCTATTACGTTATAACGCCATCCCATATAACGCAATACGTTATAACGTCATTCCATATAACCTATTACGTTATAACGTCATTCCATATAACGTAATACGTTATAACGTCACACCATATAACCTATTACGTTATAACGTCATAGCATATAACGTAATACGTTATAACGTCATACCATATAACTTAATACGATATAACGTCTTCAATTATAACGTAATACGTTATAACGTCGTCCCATTTAACGCAATACGTTATAACGTCATACCATATAACGTAATACGATATAACGTCATGCCATATAACGTAATACGTTATAACATCATAATAAAAATAACGTAATACGTTATAACGTCATAGCATATAACGTAATACGTTATAACGTCATAGCATATAACGTAATACGTTATAACGTCACACCATATAACCTATTACGTTATAACGCCATCCCATATAACGCAATAAGTTATAACGTCGTCCCATATAATGTATTACGTTACAGAGTTAAAACATATAACGCAATACGTTATAACTTCATACCGTATAACGTATTGCGTTATAACGTCAAACCATATAACGCAATACGTTATAACGTTATACCATATAACGTAATACGATATAACGTCTTCAATTATAACGTAATACGTTATAACGTCGTCCCATTTAACGCAATACGTTATAACGTCATACCATATAACGTAATACGATATAACGTCATGCCATATAACGTAATACGTTATAACATCATAATAAAAATAACGTAATACGTTATAACGTCATAGCATATAACGTAATACGTTATAACGTCACACCATATAACCTATTACGTTATAACGCCATCCCATATAACGCAATAAGTTATAACGTCGTCCCATATAACGTAATACGATATAACGTCATCAATTATAAAGTAATACGTTATAACGTCGTCCCATTTAACGCAATACGTTATAACGTCATACCATATAACGTAATACATTATATCGTCATACCATATAACGTAATACGATATAACGTATTCAGATATAACGTAATACATTATAACGTCGTCCCATTTAACGCAATACGTTATAACGTCATACCATATAACGTAATACGATATAACGTCATGCCATATAACGTAATACGATATAACGTCATACCATATAACGTTATACGTTATAACGTCAATCCATATAACGTAATACGTTATAACGTCACACCATATGACCTATTACGTTATAACGCCATCCCATATAACGCAATAAGTTATAACGTCGTCCCATATAACGTAATACGATATAACGTCTTCAATTATAACGTAATACGTTATAACGTCGTCCCATTTAACGCAATACGTTATAACGTCATACCATATAACGTAATACATTATATCGTCATACCATATAACGCAATACGTTATAACGTCGTCCCATATAACGTAATACGTTATAACGTCGTCCCATTTAACGCAATACGTTATAACGTCATACCATATAACGTAATACGATATAACGTCATGCCATATAACGTAATACGTTATAACATCATAATAAAAATAACGTAATACGTTATAACGTCATAGCATATAACGTAATACGTTATAACGTCATACCATATAACGTAATACGATATAACGTCATACCATATAACGTTATACGTTATAACGTCATTCCATATAACGTAATACGTTATAACGTCACACCATATAACCTATTACGTTATAACGCCATCCCATATAACGCAATACGTTATAACGTCATTCCATATAACCTATTACGTTATAACGTCATTCCATATAACGTAATACGTTATAGCGTCACACCATATAACCTATTACGTTATAACGTCATAGCATATAATGTAATACGTTATAACGTCATACCATATAACTTAATACGATATAACGTCTTCAATTATAACGTAATACGTTATAACGTCGTCCCATTTAACGCAATACGTTATAACGTCATACCATATAACGTAATACGATATAACGTCATGCCATATAACGTAATACGTTATAACATCATAATAAAAATAACGTAATACGTTATAACGTCATAGCATATAACGTAATACGTTATAACGTCATAGCATATAACGTAATACGTTATAACGTCACACCATATAACCTATTACGTTATAACGCCATCCCATATAACGCAATAAGTTATAACGTCGTCCCATATAATGTATTACGTTACAGAGTTAAAACATATAACGCAATACGTTATAACGTTATACCATATAACGTAATACGATATAACGTCTTCAATTATAACGTAATACGTTATAACGTCGTCCCATTTAACGCAATATGTTATAACGTCATACCATATAACGTAATACGATATAACGTCATGCCATATAACGTAATACGTTATAACATCATAATAAAAATAACGTAATACGTTATAACGTCATAGCATATAACGTAATACGTTATAACGTCACACCATATAACCTATTACGTTATAACGCCATCCCATATAACGCAATAAGTTATAACGTCGTCCCATATAACGTAATACGATATAACGTCATCAATTATAAAGTAATACGTTATAACGTCGTCCCATTTAACGCAATACGTTATAACGTCATACCATATAACGTAATACATTATATCGTCATACCATATAACGTAATACGATATAACGTATTCAGATATAACGTAATACATTATAACGTCGTCCCATTTAACGCAATACGTTATAACGTCATACCATATAACGTAATACGATATAACGTCATGCCATATAACGTAATACGTTATAACGTCATACCATATAACGTAATACGTTATAACGTCATGCCATTTAAACGTAATACGTCATAACGTCATACCATATAACGTGTTACGTTACAACGTTAAAACATATAACGTAATACATTATATCGTCATACCATATAACGCAATACGTTATAACGTCTTACCATATATCCTATTACGTTATAGCGTCATCCCATATAACGTAATACTTTATAAAGTCATAGCATATAACGTAATACGATATAACGTCATTCCATATAACGTAATACGTTATAACGTCACACCATATAACCTATTACGTTATAAAGTCGTCCCATATAACGTAATACGGTATAACGTCATCAGATATAACGTAATACGTTATAACGTCGTCCCACTTAACTCAATACGTTATAACGTCATAGCATATAACGTAATACTATATAACGTCACACCATATAACCTATTACGTTATAACGTCATCCCATATAACGCAATACGTTATAACGTCATACCATATAACGTGTTATGTTACAACGTTAAAACATATAACGTAATACGTTATATCGTCATACCATATAACGTAATACGTTATAACGTCATACCATGTAACGTAATACGTTATAACGTATTAGCAAATAACGTAATACGTTATAAAGTCGTCCCATATAACATAATACGTTATAACGTCGTCCCATATAACGTAATACGTTATATCGTCATAGCATATAACGTAATACGTTATAACGTCATACCATATAACCTATTACGTTATAACGTCATCCCATATAACGCAATACGTTATAACGTCATACCATATAACGCAATACGTTATAACGGCATACCATATAACGCAATACGTTATAACGTCATCCCATATAATGTATTACGTTACAACGTTAAAACATATAACGTAATACGTTATATCGTCATAGCATATAACATAATACGTTATAACGTCATAGCATATAACGTAATACGTTATAACGTCATAAAATATAACGCAATACGTTATAACGTCATACCATATAACGCAACACGTTATAACGGCATACCATGTAACGCAATGCGTTATAACGTCATCACATACAACGTAATAAGTTATAACGTCATCCCATATAACGCAATAAGTTATAACGACATCCCATATAACGTAATACGTTATAAAGTCGTCCCATATAACGTAATACGGTATAACGTCATCAGATATAACGTAATACGTTATAACGTCATGAAATATAACGCAATACGTTATAACGTCATACCATATAACATAATACGTTATACCGTCGTCCCATATAACGTAATACGATATAACGTCATCCCATATAACGTAATACGTTATAACGTCATTCCATATAACCTATTACGTTAGAACGTTATCCCATATAACGTAATAAGTTATAACGTCATACCGTATAACGCAATACTTTATATCGTCATACCATATAACGTAATTTGTTATAACGTCACCCCATATAAGATAATACGATATAACGTCACACCATATAACCTATTACGTTATAACGTCATCCCATATAACGCAATACGTTATATCGTCATAGCATATAACGTAATACGTTATAACGTCATACCATATAACGTAATACGATATAAC
This sequence comes from Bombus huntii, assembly GCF_024542735.1. NCBI lineage: Eukaryota > Metazoa > Arthropoda > Insecta > Hymenoptera > Apidae > Bombus > Bombus huntii. The sequence goes on along the minus strand of NC_066246.1, from coordinate 17,221,628 downwards.
GTCATTCCATATAACGTAATACGTTATAACGTCACACCATATAACCTATTACGTTATAACGTCATCCCATATAACGCAATACGTTATATCGTCATAGCATATAACGTAATACGTTATAACGTCATACCATATAACGCAATACGTTATAACGTCATACCATATAACGCAATACGTTATAACGGCATACCATATAACGCAATGCGTTATATCGTCCTAGCATATAACGTAATACGTTATAAGGACATACCATATAACGCAATAAGTTATAACGTCATACCATATAACGCAATACGTTATATCGTCATACCATATAACGTAATACGTTATAACGTCATACCATATAACGTATTACGTTATAATGCCATGCCATTTAACCTATTACGTTATAACGTCATCCCATATAACGCAATACGTTATATCGTCATAGCATATAACGTAATACGTTATAACGTCATACCATATAACGTAATACGATATAACGTCATTCCATATAACGTAATACGTTATAACGTCATACCTTAAAACCTATTACGTTCTAAAGTCATCCCATATAACGTAATGCGTTATAACGACGTACCATATAACGCAATACGTTATAACGTCACACCATATAACCTATTACGTTATAACGTCATCCCATATAACGCAATACGTTATATCGTCCTAGCATATAACGTAATACGTTATAAGGACATACCATATAACGCAATAAGTTATAACGTCATACCATATAACGCAATACGTTATATCGTCATACCATATAACGTAATACGTTATAACGTCATACCATATAACGTATTACGTTATAATGCCATGCCATTTAACCTATTACGTTATAACGTCATCCCATATAACCTTTTACGTTATAACGTCATCCCATATAACGTAATACGTTATAACGTCTTCCCATATAACCTATTACGTTATATCGTCATCCCATATAACGCAATACGTTATAACGTCATACCATATAACGCAGTACGTTATAACGTCATACCATATAACGTAATACGTTATAACGTCATACCATATAACGTGTTATGTTACAACGTTAAAACATATAACGCAATACTTTATAACGTCATACCATATAACGTAATACGATATAACGTCATAATATATACTCTATTACTTTATGACGTCATCCCATATAACGTAATACGTTATAACGTTAAAATATATAACGTAATACGTTATAACGTCACACCATATAACGTAATACGTTATAACGTTATACCATACAACCTAATACGTTATAACGTCGTCCCGTATAACATAATACGTTATAACGTCGTTCCATATAACGTAATACGTTATAACGTCATCCCATATAACGTAATACGTTATAACGTCATCCCATATAACGTAATACGTTATAACGTCATACCATATAACCTATTACGTTATAACGTCATCCCATACAACGCAATACGTTATAACGTCATACCATATAACGCAATACGTTATAACGTCATACCATATAACGTAATACGATATAACGTCATAATATATGCCCTATTACTTTATGACGTCATCCCATATAACGTAATACGTTATAACGTTAAAATATATAACGTAATACGTTATAACGTCATCCCATATAACGTAATACTTAATAAGGTTATAGCATATAACGCAATACGTTATAACGTCATCCCATATAAGGCAATACGTTATAACGTCATCCTATATAACATAATACTTTATAAAGTCATAGCATATAACGTAATACGTTATAACGTCGTCCCATATAACATGATACGTTATAACGTCCTCCCATATAACGTAATACGATATAACGTCATGCCATATAACGTAATACGTTATAACATCATAATAAAAATAACGTAATACGTTATAACGTCATAGCATATAACGTAATACGTTATAACGTCATAGCATATAACGTAATACGTTATAACGTCACACCATATAACCTATTACGTTATAACGCCATCCCATATAACGCAATAAGTTATAACGTCGTCCCATATAATGTATTACGTTACAGAGTTAAAACATATAACGCAATACGTTATAACTTCATACCGTATAACGTATTGCGTTATAACGTCAAACCATATAACGCAATACGTTATAACGTTATACCATATAACGTAATACGATATAACGTCTTCAATTATAACGTAATACGTTATAACGTCGTCCCATTTAACGCAATATGTTATAACGTCATACCATATAACGTAATACGATATAACGTCATGCCATATAACGTAATACGTTATAACATCATAATAAAAATAACGTAATACGTTATAACGTCATGCCATTTAAACGTAATACGTCATAACGTCATACCATATAACGTGTTACGTTACAACGTTAAAACATATAACGTAATACATTATATCGTCATACCATATAACGCAATACGTTATAACGTCTTACCATATATCCTATTACGTTATAGCGTCATCCCATATAACGTAATACTTTATAAAGTCATAGCATATAACGTAATACGATATAACGTCATTCCATATAACGTAATACGTTATAACGTCACACCATATAACCTATTACGTTATAAAGTCGTCCCATATAACGTAATACGGTATAACGTCATCAGATATAACGTAATACGTTATAACGTCGTCCCACTTAACTCAATACGTTATAACGTCATAGCATATAACGTAATACTATATAACGTCACACCATATAACCTATTACGTTATAACGTCATCCCATATAACGCAATACGTTATAACGTCATACCATATAACGTGTTATGTTACAACGTTAAAACATATAACGTAATACGTTATATCGTCATACCATATAACGTAATACGTTATAACGTCATACCATGTAACGTAATACGTTATAACGTATTAGCAAATAACGTAATACGTTATAAAGTCGTCCCATATAACATAATACGTTATAACGTCGTCCCATATAACGTAATACGTTATATCGTCATAGCATATAACGTAATACGTTATAACGTCATACCATATAACCTATTACGTTATAACGTCATCCCATATAACGCAATACGTTATAACGTCATACCATATAACGCAATACGTTATAACGGCATACCATATAACGCAATACGTTATAACGTCATCCCATATAATGTATTACGTTACAACGTTAAAACATATAACGTAATACGTTATATCGTCATAGCATATAACATAATACGTTATAACGTCATAGCATATAACGTAATACGTTATAACGTCATAAAATATAACGCAATACGTTATAACGTCATACCATATAACGCAACACGTTATAACGGCATACCATGTAACGCAATGCGTTATAACGTCATCACATACAACGTAATAAGTTATAACGTCATCCCATATAACGCAATAAGTTATAACGACATCCCATATAACGTAATACGTTATAAAGTCGTCCCATATAACGTAATACGGTATAACGTCATCAGATATAACGTAATACGTTATAACGTCATAAAATATAACGCAATACGTTATAACGTCATACCATATAACATAATACGTTATACCGTCGTCCCATATAACGTAATACGATATAACGTCATCCCATATAACGTAATACGTTATAACGTCATTCCATATAACCTATTACGTTAGAACGTTATCCCATATAACGTAATACGTTATAACGTCTTCCCATATAACCTATTACGTTATATCGTCATCCCATATAACGCAATACGTTATAACGTCATACCATATAACGCAGTACGTTATAACGTCATACCATATAACGTAATACGTTATAACGTCATACCATATAACGTGTTATGTTACAACGTTAAAACATATAACGCAATACTTTATAACGTCATACCATATAACGTAATACGATATAACGTCATAATATATACTCTATTACTTTATGACGTCATCCCATATAACGTAATACGTTATAACGTTAAAATATATAACGTAATACGTTATAACGTCACACCATATAACGTAATACGTTATAACGTTATACCATACAACCTAATACGTTATAACGTCGTCCCGTATAACATAATACGTTATAACGTCGTTCCATATAACGTAATACGTTATAACGTCATCCCATATAACGTAATACGTTATAACGTCATCCCATATAACGTAATACGTTATAACGTCATACCATATAACCTATTACGTTATAACGTCATCCCATACAACGCAATACGTTATAACGTCATACCATATAACGCAATACGTTATAACGTCATACCATATAACGTAATACGATATAACGTCATAATATATGCCCTATTACTTTATGACGTCATCCCATATAACGTAATACGTTATAACGTTAAAATATATAACGTAATACGTTATAACGTCATCCCATATAACGTAATACTTAATAAGGTTATAGCATATAACGCAATACGTTATAACGTCATCCCATATAAGGCAATACGTTATAACGTCATCCTATATAACATAATACTTTATAAAGTCATAGCATATAACGTAATACGTTATAACGTCGTCCCATATAACATGATACGTTATAACGTCCTCCCATATAACGTAATACGATATAACGTCATGCCATATAACGTAATACGTTATAACATCATAATAAAAATAACGTAATACGTTATAACGTCATAGCATATAACGTAATACGTTATAACGTCATAGCATATAACGTAATACGTTATAACGTCACACCATATAACCTATTACGTTATAACGCCATCCCATATAACGCAATAAGTTATAACGTCGTCCCATATAATGTATTACGTTACAGAGTTAAAACATATAACGCAATACGTTATAACTTCATACCGTATAACGTATTGCGTTATAACGTCAAACCATATAACGCAATACGTTATAACGTTATACCATATAACGTAATACGATATAACGTCTTCAATTATAACGTAATACGTTATAACGTCGTCCCATTTAAAGCAATATGTTATAACGTCATACCATATAACGTAATACGATATAACGTCATGCCATATAACGTAATACGTTATAACATCATAATAAAAATAACGTAATACGTTATAACGTCATAGCATATAACGTAATACGTTATAACGTCACACCATATAACCTATTACGTTATAACGCCATCCCATATAACGCAATAAGTTATAACGTCGTCCCATATAACGTAATACGATATAACGTCATCAATTATAAAGTAATACGTTATAACGTCGTCCCATTTAACGCAATACGTTATAACGTCATACCATATAACGTAATACATTAAATCGTCATACCATATAACGTAATACGATATAACGTATTCAGATATAACGTAATACATTATAACGTCGTCCCATTTAACGCAATACGTTATAACGTCATACCATATAACGTAATACGATATAACGTCATGCCATATAACGTAATACGTTATAACGTCATACCATATAACGTAATACGTTATAACGTCATGCCATTTAAACGTAATACGTCATAACGTCATACCATATAACGTGTTACGTTACAACGTTAAAACATATAACGTAATACATTATATCGTCATACCATATAACGCAATACGTTATAACGTCTTACCATATATCCTATTACGTTATAGCGTCATCCCATATAACGTAATACTTTATAAAGTCATAGCATATAACGTAATACGATATAACGTCATTCCATATAACGTAATACGTTATAACGTCACACCATATAACCTATTACGTTATAAAGTCGTCCCATATAACGTAATACGGTATAACGTCATCAGATATAACGTAATACGTTATAACGTCGTCCCACTTAACTCAATACGTTATAACGTCATAGCATATAACGTAATACTATATAACGTCACACCATATAACCTATTACGTTATAACGTCATCCCATATAACGCAATACGTTATAACGTCATACCATATAACGTGTTATGTTACAACGTTAAAACATATAACGTAATACGTTATATCGTCATACCATATAACGTAATACGTTATAACGTCATACCATGTAACGTAATACGTTATAACGTATTAGCAAATAACGTAATACGTTATAAAGTCGTCCCATATAACATAATACGTTATAACGTCGTCCCATATAACGTAATACGTTATATCGTCATAGCATATAACGTAATACGTTATAACGTCATACCATATAACCTATTACGTTATAACGTCATCCCATATAACGCAATACGTTATAACGTCATACCATATAACGCAATACGTTATAACGGCATACCATATAACGCAATACGTTATAACGTCATCCCATATAATGTATTACGTTACAACGTTAAAACATATAACGTAATACGTTATATCGTCATAGCATATAACATAATACGTTATAACGTCATAGCATATAACGTAATACGTTATAACGTCATAAAATATAACGCAATACGTTATAACGTCATACCATATAACGCAACACGTTATAACGGCATACCATGTAACGCAATGCGTTATAACGTCATCACATACAACGTAATAAGTTATAACGTCATCCCATATAACGCAATAAGTTATAACGACATCCCATATAACGTAATACGTTATAAAGTCGTCCCATATAACGTAATACGGTATAACGTCATCAGATATAACGTAATACGTTATAACGTCATAAAATATAACGCAATACGTTATAACGTCATACCATATAACATAATACGTTATACCGTCGTCCCATATAACGTAATACGATATAACGTCATCCCATATAACGTAATACGTTATAACGTCATTCCATATAACCTATTACGTTATAACGTTATCCCATATAACGTAATAAGTTATAACGTCATACCGTATAACGCAATACTTTATATCGTCATACCATATAACGTAATTTGTTATAACGTCACCCCATATAAGATAATACGATATAACGTCACACCATATAACCTATTACGTTATAACGTCATCCCATATAACGCAATACGTTATATCGTCATAGCATATAACGTAATACGTTATAACGTCATACCATATAACGTAATACGATATAACGTCATTCCATATAACGTAATACGTTATAACGTCACACCATATAACCTATTACGTTATAACGTCATCCCATATAACGCAATACGTTATATCGTCATAGCATATAACGTAATACGTTATAACGTCATACCATATAACGCAATACGTTATAACGTCATACCATATAACGCAATACGTTATAACGGCATACCATATAACGCAATGCGTTATAACGTCATCACGTATAACGTAATAAGTTATAACGACATCCCATATAACGTAATACGTTATAACGTCGTCCCATATAACGTAATACGGTATAACCTCATCAGATATAACGTAATACGTTATAACGTCGTCCCACTTAACGCAATACGTTATAACGTCATAGCATATAACGTAATACGTTATAACGTCATACCGTATTACGCAATACGTTATAAGGTCATACCATATAACGTAATACGTTATAACGTCATACCATATAACCTATTACGTTATAACGTCATTCCATATAACGTAATACGTTATAACGTCATACCTTAAAACCTATTACGTTCTAAAGTCATCCCATATAACGTAATGCGTTATAACGACGTACCATATAACGCAATACGTTATAACGTCATACCATATAACACAATACTTTATATCGTCATACCATATAACGTAATTTCTTATAACGTCACCCCATATAAGATAATACGATATAACGTCACACCATATAACCTATTACGTTATAACGTCATCCCATATAACGCAATACGTTATATCGTCATAGCATATAACGTAATACGTTATAAGGACATACCATATAACGCAATAAGTTATAACGTCATACCATATAACGCAATACGTTATATCGTCATACCATATAACGTAATACGTTATAACGTCATACCATATAACGTATTACGTTATAATGCCATGCCATTTAACCTATTACGTTATAACGTCATCCCATATAACCTTTTACGTTATAACGTCATCCCATATAACGTAATACGTTATAACGTCTTCCCATATAACCTATTACGTTATATCGTCATCCCATATAACGCAATACGTTATAACGTCATACCATATAACGCAGTACGTTATAACGTCATACCATATAACGTAATACGTTATAACGTCATACCATTTAACGTGTTATGTTAAAACGTTAAAACATATAACGCAATACTTTATAACGTCATACCATATAACGTAATACGATATAACGTCATAATATATACTCTATTACTTTATGACGTCATCCCATATAACGTAATACGTTATAACGTTAAAATATATAACGTAATACGTTATAACGTCACACCATATAACGTAATACGTTATAACGTTATACCATACAACCTAATACGTTATAACGTCGTCCCGTATAACATAATACGTTATAACGTCGTTCCATATAACGTAATACGTTATAACGTCATCCCATATAACGTAATACGTTATAACGTTAAAATATATAACGTAATACGTTATAACGTCATCCCATATAACGTAATACTTAATAAGGTTATAGCATATAACGCAATACGTTATAACGTCATCCCATATAAGGCAATACGTTATAACGTCATCCTATATAACATAATACTTTATAAAGTCATAGCATATAACGTAATACGTTATAACGTCGTCCCATATAACATGATACGTTATAACGTCCTCCCATATAACGTAATACGTTATAACGGCATAGCATATAACGTAATACGTTATAACGTCATACCATATAACGTAATACGTTATAACGTCGTCCCATATAACATAATACGTTATAACGTCATAGCATACAACGTAATACGTTATAACGTCATAGCATATAACGTAATACGTTATAACGTCATAGCATATAACGTAATACGTTATAACGTCATACCATATAACACAATACGTTATAACGTCATACCATATAACGCAATACGTTATAACGACATAGCATATAACGTAATACGTTATAACGTCATACCATATAACGTAATACGTTATAACGTCATCCCATATAACGTAATACGTTATAACGTCATACCATATAACGTGTTATGTTACAACGTTATAACATATAACGTAATACGTTATATCGTCATACCATATAACGTAATACATTATATCGTCATAGCATATAACGTAATACGTTATAACGTCATACCATATAACGCAATACGTTATAACGTCCTCCCATATAACGTAATACGTTATAACGTCATACCATATAACGTAATTTGTTATAACGTCACCCCATATAAGATAATATGATATAACGTCCTCCCATATAACGTAATACGTTATAACGTCATACCATATAACGTATTACGTTATAATGCCATGCCATATAACCTATTACGCTATAACGTCATACGATATAACCTATTACGTTATAACGTCATACCATATAACGCAATACGTTATAACGTCATACCATATAACGTAATTTGTTATAACGTCACCCCATATAAGATAATATGATATAACGTCCTCCCATATAACGTAATACGTTATAACGTCAAACCATATAACGTATTACGTTATAATGCCATGCCATATAACCTATTACGCTCTAACGTCATCCCATATAACGTAATACGTTATAACGTTTTAGCATATAACGTAATACGTTATAACGTCATAGCATATAACGTAATACGTTATAACGTCATAGCATATAACGTAATACGTTATAACGTCATACCATATAACACAATACGTTATAACGTCATACCATATAACGCAATACGTTATAACGACATAGCATATAACGTAATACGTTATAACGTCATACCATATAACGTAATACGTTATAACGTCATAGCATACAACGTAATACGTTATAACGTCATAGCATATAACGTAATACGTTATAACGTCATAGCATATAACGTAATACGTTATAACGTCATACCATATAACACAATACGTTATAACGTCATACCATATAACGCAATACGTTATAACGACATAGCATATAACGTAATACGTTATAACGTCATACCATATAACGTAATACGTTATAACGTCATCCCATATAACGTAATGCGTTATAACGTCATCCCATATAACGTAATACGTTATAACGTCATTCCATATAACCTATTACGTTATAACGTTATCCCATATAACGTAATACGTTCTAACGTCATCCCATATAACGTAATACGTTATAACGTCATACGATATAACCTATTACGTTATAACGTCATACCATATAACGCAATACGTTATAACGTCATACCATATAACGTAATTTGTTATAACGTCACCCCATATAAGATAATATGATATAACGTCCTCCCATATAACGTAATACGTTATAACGTCATACCATATAACGTATTACGTTATAATGCCATGCCATATAACCTATTACGCTATAACGTCATCCCATATAACGTAATACGTTATAACGTTTTAGCATATAACGTAATACGTTATAACGTCATAGCATATAACGTAATACGTTATAACGTCATAGCATATAACGTAATACGATATAACGTCATACCATATAACCTATTACTTTATAACGTCATCCCATATAACGTAATACGTTATAACGTCATACCATATAACCTATTATGTTATAACGTCATAGCATTTAACGTAATACGTTATAAAGTCATACCATATAACGTATTACGTTACAACGTTAAAACATATAAAGTAATACGTTATAACGTCATCCAATATAACGTAATACGTTATAACGTCATAGCATTTAACGTAATACGTTATAAAGTCATACCATATGTAGTATCGTCGACGAAAGGCCTTAGAAATGTCGGGCGAACTATGAACAATGTCGCGAGAGCCGAGGCGCCGTCGGGCCCATCAATGTGTCATCGGTCTTTTCAAGTGCATAGTTTCGTGAAAAAGGCCTACGTGACTCTGGCCACGAGCGTCTGCAGAACACGTGTGCGGTGGGCCTAGGAAAAAGACAACAGAATGCGGCAACGACCAGAGCGTGAGTCGAAAGGCAGAGTGCGAGTCGAGGAGCAGAGTGCGAGCTGAGCGGAGACAGAGGTTGCGAGTGGCGTTGCCGAGAGAGTGTGGATTGCGCTGTTTTCTGTGCGATTGGCGTGAATAGTTCAGGTTGAACAACAATCGTCTTTTTCTGTCTGATTAACATCTCTATTGCCCACTCTTTGTAAACACATTATATCACGATATTACACATATAACGTATTACGTTACAACGTCAAAACATATAACGTAATACGTTATAACGTCATCAGATATAACGTAATACGTTATAACGTCATACCATATAATGTATTACGTTACAACGTTAAAACATATAACGCAATGCGTTATAACTTCATACCGTATAACGTATTACGTTATAACGTCAAACCATATAACGTAATACGTTATAACGTCATCCCATATAACGTAATACGTTATATCGTCATAGCATATAACGTAATACGTTATAACGTCATACCATATAACCTATTACGTTATAACGTCATCCCATATAACGCAATACGTTATAACGTCATACCATATAACGTGTTATGTTACAACGTTAAAACATATAACGTAATACGTTATATCGTCATACCATATAACGTAATACGTTATATCGTCATAGCATATAACGTAATACGTTATAACGTCATACCATACAACCTATTACGTTATAACGTCATACCATATAACGTAATACGTTATAACGTCATACCATATAACGTGTTATGTTACAACGTTAAAACATATAACGTAATACGTTATATCGTCATACCATATAACGTAATACGTTATATCGTCATAGCATATAACGTAATACCTTATAACGTCATACTATATATCGTAATACGTTATAACGTCATACCATATAACGCAACACGTTATATCGTCATAGCATATAACGTAATACGTTATAACGTCATACCATATAACGTGTTATGTTACAACGTTAAAACATATAACGTAATACGTTATATCGTCATACCATATAACGTAATACGTTATATCGTCATAGCATATAACGTAATACGTTATAACGTCATACGATATAACCTATTACGTTATAACGTCATACCATATAACGTAATACGTTATATCGTCATAGCATATAACGTAATACGTTATAACGTCATACCATATAACGTAATACGTTATAACGTCATACCATTTAAACGTAATACGTTATAAAGTCATACCATATAACGTATTACGTTACAACGTTAAAACATATAACGTAATACGTAATAACGTGATACCATATAACGCAATACGTTATATCGTCATAGCATATAACGTAATACGTTATAACGTTACACTATATACATGAATACGTTGTAACGTGGTCCCATATAACGTAATAAGTTATAACGTCATACCATATAATGCAAGGCGTATTAACGTCATATCATATAACGTAATACGTTATAACGTCATACCATTTAAACGTAATACGTTATAACGTCATACCATTTAACGTGTTACGTTACAACGTTAAAATATATAACGTAATGCGTTATATCGTCATACCATATAACGTAATACGTTATATCGTCATAGCATATGACGTAATACGTTATAACGTCATAGCATATAACGTAATACGTTATAACGTGATACCATATAACGCAATACGTTATAACGTCTTACCATATAACGCAATACGTTATAACGGCATACCATATAACATAATACGTTATAACGTCGTCCCATATAACGCAATACGTTATAACGTCGTCCCATATAACATAATACGTTATAACGTCATAGCATATAACGTAATACGTTATAACGTCATAGCATATAACGTAATACGTTATAACGTCATAGCATATAACGTAATACGTTATAACGTCATACCATATAACGTATTACGTTATAATGCCATGCCATTTAACCTATTACGTTATAACGTCATCCCATATAACCCATTACGTTATAACGTCATCCCATATAACGCAATACGTTATAACGTCATACCATATAACGTAATACGTTATAACGTCATACCATATAACCTGTTATGTTACAACGCTAAAACATATAACGTAATACGTTATATCGTCATACCATATAACGTAATACGTTATATCGTCATAGCATATAACGTAATACGTTATAACGTCATACCATATAACGCAATACTTTATAGCGTCATACCATATAACGTAATACGATATAACGTCATACCATATAACCTATTACTTTATAACGTCATCCCATATAACGTATTACGTTATAACGTTAAAATATATAACGTAATACGTTATATCGTCATAGCATATAACGTAATACGTTATAACGTTATAGCATATAACGTAATACGTTATAACGTCATACCATATAACGTATTACGTTACAACGTTAAAACATATAACGTAATACGTTATAACGTCATCCCATATAACGTAATACGTTATAACGTCATAGTATTTAACGTAATACGTTTTAAAGTCATAAGATATAACGTATTACGTTACAACGTTAAAACATATAACGTAATACGTTATAACGTCATCAGATATAACGTAATTCGTTATAACGTCGTCCCACTTAACGCAATACGTTATAACGTCATAGCATATAACGTAGTACGTTATAACGTCATAGCATATAACGTAATACGTTATAACGTCATACTATATATCGTAATACGTTATAACGTCATACCATATAACGCAATACGTTATATCGTCATAGCATATAACGTAATACGTTATAACGTCATACCATATAACGTGTTATGTTACAACGTTAAAACATATAACGTAATACGTTATATCGTCATACCGTATAACGTAATACGTTATATCGTCATAGCATATAACGTAATACGTTATAACGTCATACCATATAACCTATTACGTTATAACGTCATACCATATAACGTGTTATGTTACAACGTTAAAACATATAACGTAATACGTTATATCGTCATAGCATATAACGTAATACGTTATAACGTCATACCATATAACCTATTACGTTATAACGTCATACCATATAACGTAATACGTTATATCGTCATAGCATATAACGTAATACGTTATAACGTCATACCATATAACGTAATACGTTATAACGTCATACCATTTAAACGTAATACGTTATAACGTCATACCATATAACGCAATACGTTATAAAGGCATACCATATAACGCAATACGTTATAACGTCATACCATATAACGCAATACGTTGTAACGTCCTCCCATATAACGTAATACGTTATAACGTCGTCCCATATAACGTAATACGTTATAACGTCATACCATATAACGCAATACGTTATATCGTCATACCATATAACGTAATTTGTTATAACGTCACCCCATATAACCTATTACGTTACATCGATCTGTACAAATATCGTACAATAATTCGCATACCTACTCTGCATCATTCGGTATCAAACACACATTTATCTAACTTGGAATGAAAAGAAGAAAATGTCGCTACTGACACTGTATATACGATTTCGCGTCTTGCAGAAGGGACATACGAGTCGCTGTATTAACTAGTTATCGTTCCATTTTTGCGACACTGTAAGATATTGAAGATACTGAAAAGTTATAAACTCTAACGTGATCTCAATACGTATCCCTTAAAAATGGGAAAACAAGAAAATGCCCGATGAATCAGATGATAAAGGAAAAAATCGCGGCGCGCCCGAAACGAACGAGATCGCGATCTCTCGAAAGAACTAACAAACCTACGCGACGTACCCCCGTACACGAGATAACCCCGAGGTTCAGCGGAAAGCCCAAGAATTGACCGTAACTCGATTCCTGTTTCGCCGTTCGAAACTTACACGAGTCGCGGTCGATAGCGCCGACCGATGATGCTAGTGATCCACGGGTAATTCAGTCGTGGATCCAGCACATAGGCCAGCAACTTAACACACTCCAACTGAACATGTGGAACCCGGGGATGGTCCGCTGAACAGGATTACGAAGACAAGAGGCCTCAACTGAACAGTGGGGTCTACTCACGGGGAGAGACCGCTGAACAGCATTACGAAGGCATTGACCTCAACTGAACAGTGGGGTCCACTCCCGTGGGCCCGGTCAGAATTACGGAGGACGTGAAATTGCAGGTCCCTGACCGAGTACCAAAGTACCAATCGGACAGGACTGCAGATCCACGACTGAAGCCCAACAGATTCGCTAGAATCACCGGCGCGACGACAACTCCCGCGATCCGATGCGAACTTCGAGCAGTTGTCGAGCAGTCACCAAGGCAGAGGTGTCCTTGGGGCGACTTACGAATCCAAAGAGTTGTCCAATGCACGTTGACCAGCACGTACGCGGAATACGCGCGAGCGAGTACGTCACGCTACGGTTTGAAAGAACTGAGTGATCGCGAACCGATAAATCACGAGTACAATAAGTACTGTGTGGTAAGCGAGTGAAGGGAGACGAGATGTTTCTTTTTTTCGTTCTAAGGTGGATAAATGTCGTTGTACAGAATGAGCTCACAATGCACTTAACATAGGTATCTACGATTAATTAAGACTAAGACGTACGCATCCCACGGTATCCCACGGTGTCCCACGATGTCCCAAGGCGTCCCACGATGTCCAACGGTGTCCAACGTTGTCCAACGTTGTCCAACGATGTCCAGCGGTGTCCAACGTTGTCCAACGACGTCCAACGACGTCCAACGGTGTCCAACGTTGTCCAACGACGTCCAACGACGTCCAACGATGTCCAACGGTGTCCAACGGTGTCCAACGGTGTCCAACGGTGTCCAACGGTGTCCAACGGTGTCCAACGGTGTCCAACGGTGTCCAACGGTGTCCAACGGTGTCTAATGGTGTCCAACGATGTCCCACGGGGTCCCACGGTGTCCAAAGGTGTCCAACGATGTCCCACGGCGTCCCACGGTGTCCTACGGTGTCCAACGGCGTCCCTCGGTGTCCAACGGCGTCCCACGGCGTCCCACGGTGTCCAACGGTGTCCAACGATGTCCCACGGCGTCCCACGGTCTCCAACGGTGTCCAACTGCGTCCCACGGTGTCCAACGGCGTCCCACGGTGTCCAACGGCGCCCCACGATGTCCAACGGTGTCCAACGTCGTCCAACGGTGTCCAACGTCGTCCAACGGTGTCCAACGTCGTCCAACGGTGTCCAGCATCGTCCAACGGTGTCCAGCGGCGTCCAACGTTGTCCAACGGTGTCCAACGTCGTCCAACGGTGTCCAACATCGTCCAACCGTTCCCAGCGGCGTCCTACGTTGTCCAACGTTGTCCAGCGGTGTCCAACGGTGTCCAACGTTGTCCAATGGTGTCCAACGATGTCCCACGGCGTCCCACGGTGTCCAACGGTGTCCAACGATGTCCCACGGTGTCCCACGGTGTCCAACGTTGTCCAATGGTGTCCAACGATGTCCCACGGCGTCCCACGGTGTCCAACGGTGTCCAACGATGTCCCACGGTGTCCCACGGTGTCCCACGGTGTCCCACGGTGTCCCACGGTGTCCCACGGTGTCCCACGGTGTCCCACGGTGTCCCACGGTGTCCCACGGTGTCCTACGGTGTCCAACGGCGTCCCACGGTGTCCTACGGTGTCCAACGGCGTCCCACGTTGTCCAACGGCGTCCCACGGTGTCCAACGGCGTCCCACGGTGTCCAACGGCGTCCCACGGTGTCCAACGGCGTCCCACGGTGTCCAACGGCGTCCCACGGTGTCCAACGTCGTCCCACGGTGTCCAACGGCGTCCCACGTTGCAGTCCAGTTTAGATTATCCAAAATTCTCTTCGTGGCTTTTCGTAATCCAAACTGGACTGTAATAGCATGGTTCTTAGCTTGGTATCGAATTATTGTGCAATGTTTGCACTTATCGATATAGTGGTTTTCCAAAAGTTAATCAACTGATTAATCTGCG
Organism: Bombus huntii; assembly: GCF_024542735.1. Lineage (NCBI taxonomy): Eukaryota > Metazoa > Arthropoda > Insecta > Hymenoptera > Apidae > Bombus > Bombus huntii. Next base: position 17,204,825 of record NC_066246.1, on the reverse strand, counting down.
AAAACGATTACATCCATCAGTACAAACATTGTACTATAATTCGCAATCGTACTGGCAACATTCGGTAACAATGATACATTTGTCTATCTTGGAACGAAAGAATGGAAATGAAACTATTAACACTGCATATACAATTTAGAGTCTTGCAAACGAGACATACGACTCATTGTACTAAACTTATGAAGTTATCGAAAAGTTATATACTTCAACATTACGGCAATATGCTTCTTTTAAAAATGGGGAAACGGGAAGAAGCCTGAACAATCAGGCAATGGCAGAAAAATCATGTAGGTATCTAGCATACATATTTAATATGCTGTGAAATGTTCATATATGTAATTGAAATGTACTTTCTGTAAATTGATAACTCTGGAACAAATTCATTTTCTGGTTTTGGTATATGAAAGAAACAGTCATCTTTCAAACGAGAACAATTTCAAAAGTGAAAAATAAACTACTAATAATGGTCAATTATAGATCAAATTACTATTGATTAAATTTTAGCAAATATAGAAAATCATTTGTATCTTTTTAATCGAAACGAAGGGTTACGATGAGAACAAGAATTTTAAGTAATTGAATTTAAACTGATTTAAAAATTGAAAAGTTCATTTGGAATAACTAAGATGAGAGAAACCCCGATTATTATAAAATCAACTGCCTTGTCTTTTAACTTTTAACTTTTAAGAAATGTCTTATAGCAGTATTTTCAGTAATAAACGTAGTAATAAGGGGTGCATTAATAAGGGGCGCTGAAAAAGAAACGAAGTAGTAGCCAGAAGGGCTACTAAAATTCAATCGTCTTCCACTCTATATAAACCCGATCAACACGCCGAGAGTGGAACTGAATATTCTTGTTTCGCAACGCTAAATTACTACCAATATTTATGAAGCAGAAAATTCTCAAAATCAAACACGACGAGTGCTTTGTTATATCTGCAATACCAATTAATCTACCATTAAAAAAAAAGAAAAGGAAAGTCTGAAAATTCCCGAAATTTGATACGCAACGCTAATAAGTATAAATCTACGCACTCGTATTTAAGCAATACGCAACACTAATAGCGAGAGATCGAAGTGCAACCATTTAAGAGGTTGCTGATGAACGATCACACTTGTACAACTCTTGCAGTTGTATCGTGTGATCCAGGAACAGTGTCCGACCAATGCAGTCGGGGGGTTTTGGCATTTTGTAAACGCAACTCTACTTAACAAAACGCGATCATTCATTATCGCAACTCTAATTGTTATAGTGAATTCAAATAAAAATTACTATTTACTATATGAAAAAGCTACTTTAAATATTCTGATATTGCTACTTGCAATACTATAAAATTAATTGAAAACTAACATTTCTATAATCTAATTTTAAGCAATAGAAAATAGGATAAATTCTGATACGTATAATAAAATTTGCAAAAGAAAATCGCGATATCGTAATTCGCAACTCTAAAGCAAACGCGATTATCATTTTATCGCAACTCTAATTCAAACCGTAATCATTTTCTCGCCACACTAATGAAAAGCCGCGATGTTATTTCGCAACTCTAATACAACCCGTAATTAATTTGTCGCAACACTAATAAGAAAAGTCGCGAGTGGGGGGGCTGACATATCGCAGTGCAACCATTTAGGAGGTTGCCGATGAACGATCACACTTGTACAACTCTTGCAGCTGTATCGTGTGATCCAGGAACAGTGTCCGTCCAATGCAGTCGGGGGGTTTGGGCATTTTGTAAACGCAACTCTACTTAACAAAACGCGATCATTCATTATCGCAAGGCTAATTCTTATATTGAATTCAAATAAAAATTACTATTTACTATGTGAAAAAGCTACTTTAAATATTCTGATATTGCTACTTGTAATACTATAAAATTAATGGAAAACTAACATTTTTACAATCTAATTTTTAACAATAGAAAACAGAATAAATTCTGATACGTATAATTCTATAAGAAATTCTAAAAATTTATAATAAAATTTGCAAAAGACAATCGCGATATCGTAATTCGCAACTCTAAAGCAAACGCGATTATCATTTTATCGCAACTCTAATTCAAACCGTAATCATTTTCTCGCCGCACTAATGGAAAGCCGCGATGTTATTTCGCAACTCTAATACAATCCGTAATTAATTTGTCGCAACACTAATAAGAAAAATCGCGATTTGCCCAATGGGACGATGGACCGATATATACATCGGTCAAAAAAGCAAACTACTACTACTACTACTGCTACTACTGCTACTACTACTACTACAAGTACTAAAATCGAGCATAGTGACAAAGTAGTAACAATAATGACTTCCCATGCTCTGGATGACCCAGAGGATGGGGAGCCATTAGTAGTTGCCCTCTTGAGTGGCAGTTTGCCGGGCCTCTTCGGCTTATAGCCCCTTCTTTCTTCGGGCGCAATGCCCGCTGAAACTTAAATCTAAGCTCGAGACTTCTAAATCGCAAACAAAAAAAAACTTACCAAGGTAAAATAAAAATATAAACCGCGGAAGCTGATTGAAGTGTACATGGACTGACCAACGATCACTGCTGTGATCGTTGCCCACTCGCATGTGCGTGCTCGAGCAATATACGTTCGTTTCGAGCCCATTCGCGACCGCGACCGCGAAATTCGAAAAATCGAAAGGCAAAACCAGAGACGAGTGCATGCTCTACTCGTGCCAGTTTCACCGTCGATTTTCCAAATATGTCCAGAAACAGGTTGGCTACACGAAAACGCGCCTACCCGACCAGAGACTGTGCCAACCTGCCCGGCCCTACCTACTTATAATTAACAGACATACCAGAAAGTATACTACCTATCCTACCTAGCGCTATATTTAAAAATGGCAAAACAGGCACACCAACACACTCGCTCCACGGTTCTCACACAAACGCTCGGGCGCAAAGGTCTTACACTAGAGAGGACGTCCCGGGACGCCTCCGACACCCGAGCTTAACACACAGCATGCACACTCTAAGGTACGTACCGTTTTCCTGAAATCGACTGACGAAGGCTAGTGACCATTGCGTAAAACGTGATAAAACACGTCTGAGGAAATGATATCGTTAAAATAAATGTAAGTAAACTTGGAATTATAATTGTAATTGACGGCAATATTAAAAGCGTGGTTACACTTAATCGCGTGGACGGTATTACCACAAATTGTGATTCTATCGAGACGTAAATTGAATCGATATATGTCTCGACATTTTCAATATTTGAAGTTTTAACGAATGAGAAAAAGCGACGCAGTTCCACGGCCTAACAACACACACACATAATGTGGAAAATACGTCGTGCACGATACACTAACACATCGTCAGTCGCTGACAAATTATTACATTACTTAATTCTAGATCATCGTGCCCAATGTCTCTCTCCCATTCAAGTAGCACCTGGGCACGTGAATGAGATCCTGACAATGGGCACGGAAAGGGTTAAACCTGAAAATCCTGATCTAAAAAGATGAATGGTTTGTGTAATTTTTATTTAACGGACTAACGTTCTTTGATTTTATATTTTACTACTTTGTATCTGATTAAATTTACTTTATTAATTTAATAGTAATCAAGTAACTCTACTTTATTAATTTAATAAATCAGAACAAAATTTTAATATTGCATAAAGGTAGCGTTAATTGAAAAAGACTGTGACTCGATCAAATGGAATAATTGACTTCAAATATATTACTAAGAAAGAAATAATCTCAGGCGATCTCTTTATCAAAGCATATACTCGAAAGTGCAGAAGCAGTGTTCAAAATTATTGCTTTGATTCAAAAATCTGCCTGTCGCGAAGTGTCTTCTTGCACGTAAAATTTCACATATTCTTGTACGGGAAAAAATGAATTTTAACTCGTATTTAAATTCTAGCTAAAGTGAAATAAACGAACGTGACTTAATATTGTCACGATTAATTCATTGCTTAAGAACAAGTATATTTATGTCAAACAAGTATATTCGTGTATATATTTGCCATTTGCAAATATTCATACGGAATATTAACATGCATGCTTATAAATAACACGAATATATTCTAAAGTGTAGTCTAAAGTTTAAACTAATTATTAAAAGTCTAATTATTATAATTGCGCTGCGCAAGAAGATCTATCCTAAACTAATAAATTTAAAAAAAGAATGTTACTACTCGCGGGTATAAGAAATACCCGCGGTCACTATGCTCGCAAAAAATTCTACGTAATACAACCAGTCACCCGTGCCGATTCGGACCTTTCATCCTACGACATGATTGAGTGACCGGAGGAACAGAAATGCATGCGACTCACCGTTTGAAGCAGAGAAACAGAGGACGTTACCGTAGATGCTGCGATAACCCAGCGAATATGATCAGGAAGACTAACATCAGGCAGGGGCCGTTGAAAGTCCAGTGGTGGAAATGGTGGTTGTTTTTGGGCGGGTGGGGGGAGGGGGGTGAGAAAGAAGCCAAACATCGTTTCGACAATTTTCTTTTTTTTCCTATCGAACGTTTATTTAGAAAATACTGCTATTTTTTACACTTAAAAATTATTATTAAGTAATTGGAACAAGTTTGAAAAATATTATTTAGTTGAAAATTGTAAGATATTTCTCGATAGCGAACAAATGCTTACGAATACCGCGAATGCAATGCAATCGTTTGCAAGAATTATACTGTTCGCAATTAGAATATATACTATGAATTTTCGTTATTAGAATACGAAATATACATTCCACTAATACACTATAGTCGCGTGTTATAAATATTGGAAAATATTTGTAAGGATTCAAAAGTTCGCCACTTAAATATACTTAAAGAATACTGCACAAAAGCGCGCGAAATCTTGTTTCGAGGTATTTGAATCCAACTGTTACTAAGTTGCAAGTTTATGACGTTATAACTCAATTTGAAACAATAAGATAATTCGTTAAAAATTGGCTTGAAATAAGAGAATGATTTCATACATCGGGATCTTTCAGAAGAATCAATGGACTCGCGCGACGCACTCCTGTGCACAAAATAACCGCAAGATTCAGTGGAAAAAAAGAATAGATTTTTATATCTCATTCCAAGTCAGATAAGTATCACTGTACAGAATGGGCTCAGAATGGATTCGACATAGCCAAGACATATCCCACGGTGTCCCACGGTGTCCCACGGTGTCCCACGGTGTCCCACGGTGTCCCACGGTGTCCCACGGTGTCCCACGGTGTCCCACGGTGTCCCACGGTGTCCCACGGTGTCCCACGGTGTCCCACGGTGTCCCACGGTGTCCCACGGTGTCCAACGGTGTCCAACAGTGTCCAACGGTGTCCCACGGTGTCCAACGTTGTACAACGTTGCAGTCCAGTGTAGATAATCCAAAATTCTTTTCGCGGCATTTGGTGACCCACACTGGACCGACGACGTCCCACGGTGTCCAACGATGTCCCACGGTGCAGTCCAGTCTAGATCATCCAAAATTCTCTTAGAGGCTTTTGGTGATCCAAACTGGACTGTTGCGTAGTTCTTGGCTTGGTATCGTTTTCCAAAGATTAATCAACTGATTAATTTTCGGAAAACGATGCCAATTACCAGGTCTCACCACGAGGAGGTGACTACGCACGAGACCCGCCCATGATTTATTTAACATTATGCATCGGTCTCGACATTCAACCTATTGGCAAGAATGTCGAGTTCTGACTCTACTTGATCATGGACCTGCGTAAAGAGATAGTTGTTTCGTAGCCTAACTGCGAAACACATATCTCGAACGCAGCGCTTGCATAGATCTTTACAAACGTAAAACATCATACATAACACACCATCTATCTCCCACACAACGATTACATCGATCAGTACAAATATCGTACAATAATTCGCATCCCTACTGGCATCATTCGGTATCAAACACACATTTATCTAACTTGGAATGAAAAGAAGAAAATGTCGCTACTGACACTGTATATACGATTTCGCGTCTTGCAGAAGGGACATACGAGTCGCTGTATTAACTAGTTATCGTTCTATTTTTGCGACACTGTAAGATATTGAAGATACTGAAAAGTTATAAACTCTAACGTGATCTCAATACGTATCCCTTAAAAATGGGAAAACAAGAAAATGCCCGATGAATCAGATGATAAAGGAAAAAATCGCGGCGCGCCCGAAACGAACGAGATCGCGATCTCTCGAAAGAACTAACAAACCTACGCGACGTACCCCCGTACACGAGATAACCCCGAGGTTCAGCGGAAAGCCCAAGAATTGACCGTAACTCGATTCCTGTTTCGCCGTTCGAAACTTACACGAGTCGCGGTCGATAGCGCCGACCGATGATGCTAGTGATCCACGGGTAATTCAGTCGTGGATCCAGCACATAGGCCAGCAACTTAACACACTCCAACTGAACATGTGGAACCCGGGGATGGTCCGCTGAACAGGATTACGAAGACAAGAGGCCTCAACTGAACAGTGGGGTCTACTCACGGGGAGAGACCGCTGAACAGCATTACGAAGGCATTGACCTCAACTGAACAGTGGGGTCCACTCCCGTGGGCCCGGTCAGAATTACGGAGGACGTGAAATTGCAGGTCCCTGACCGAGTACCAAAGTACCAATCGGACAGGACTGCAGATCCACGACTGAAGCCCAACAGATTCGCTAGAATCACCGGCGCGACGACAACTCCCGCGATCCGATGCGAACTTCGAGCAGTTGTCGAGCAGTCACCAAGGCAGAGGTGTCCTTGCGGCGACTTACGAATCCAAAGAGTTGCCCAGTGTACGTTGACCCGCACGTACCCGGAATACGCACGAGCGAGTACGTCACGCTACGGTTTGAAAGAACTGAGTGATCGCGAACCGATAAATCGCGAGTGCAATAAGTACTGTGTGGTAAGCGAGTGAAGGGAGACGAGATTTTTCTTTTTTTCGTTCTAAGGTGGATAAATGTCGTTGTACAGAATGAGCTCACAATGCACTTAACATAGGTATCTACCTTACGATTAATTAAGACTAAGACGTACGCATCCCACGGTATCCCACGGTGTCCCACGATGTCCCAAGGCGTCCCACGATGTCCAACGTTGTCCAACGTTGTCCAACGATGTCCAACGGTGTCCAACGTTGTCCAACGTTGTCCAACGACGTCCAACGACGTCCAACGGTGTCCAACGGTGTCCAACGATGTCCAACGCTGTCCAACGATGTCCAACGCTGTCCAACGATGTCCCACGTTGCAGTCCAGTCTAGATCATCCAAAACTATTTTGGATGATCGAGACCAGACTATATTCAAGTAGTTTGTAGCTTGATATCGTTTCTCAAATAATAATACTAATATTCAAAATAGTACTTGGTGTATTATTATTTGGGAAACGATACCAATTACCGGGACCCACCACGAGGAGGTAACTACGCTCGGGTCCCATTTACATAAACAGTTTTTAAACATTGGAAGCAGAGATGTAAAATTATTTTATAATAAAGCGACATTGTAGCGGCGATATTGTTTTGCCCGGAGTTTATTTGTTCTTATATTACTTGTAATCTAACGGTCTTGATACTCCGAAGCAAAACAACAACATGATTTGAAATGTCCTCTGACTCATGTCTAGCTACAGATAAGATGTGGTTGCCTTCGGTTAAATTGCACTTGCTTCCTTGATTCCATGAATATGGCGTTCTTTCCTTGGTTTTGAGCAGACATGAAAAATTACATCTTAAAATTACACTCTGTGTTACCACAGGTTTTATACGAAATAGTGAAATGAAAAATTAAATAATGTATTTAAAAAAAAAAAAAAATAATGCTATATAGAAATAAAATAGTGCTTCAAAGACTCGATAGATTTCGTTAATAAAATAAAACAAAATAAATCATTAATTCACTCACTACGAATTGATGGTATTGATTTAAATCAATGAATGTAGAGTTACAACCGATTAACGGTACAACTGTTATAAATTAAGAGCATAATTGCTTTGAATTAATGGGAGAATGTGGTTATAAATTATTGGTATAACTCTTAAGAATTATTGGAGTAATTGTTTTACATTAATGGCTTAAATGTTACAAATTAATGACCTAGATGATATAGATTAATAGTTTAAATGTTAGAAATTAATGGCTTAAATATTAGAAATTAATAGTTTAAATGTTAGAAATGAATGGCTTAAATGTATAAAATAACAGTTTAAATGTTATAAATTAATAGCATAAATGTATAAAATAACAGTTCAAATGTTGTAAATTAATGGCTTAGATGTTGTAAATTAATAGCTTAAATTTTATAAATTAATGGCTTGAATGTTATAAATTAATAGTTTAAATGTTAGAAATTAATGGCTTAAATGTTAGGAATTAATAGCTTATGTGTTAGAAATTAATGGTGTAATTGTATATGTCGGGTTTACATTAGAATTAGGGTTAGGGGCGTGAAACGAATCTTCGTTTGGGTTACACGTTGTCGTTATGCAATGGAGAAGACATTGACTAGTGCAAATACGATTATTATAGAACCGGACAAGTAACCGCGGTAGTTAGATGCTCGAGATACTAATGACAATGATCCTAGGTTCAATAACGAATCCGCGGTCGACGGGATGATAGATGAACGTACTCACAAAATCTAAGTCGGACGCGCAATATTCACTGGTCGTAAAGAGTTACTCCTTTCATCAATGAGATCGCGAGAAAGAATGCCTTTCCCGTCCCGATGATGCCACAGAGGAAAACTATAATGGGATGTGTCTAAGGATACGAGATCATCGGATTCGTCGAGAAAAGCCTTCGTTCAGAAAGTAAGGGAAATTGGCGTTGCTGCTAATTGGTCAATCTCCATATCGGTGGTTAGAAAAAGATGCTAGCCGCCCTCGAAGGAAAGTTGCTAGTGGGAGACGCCGCTCGTTGAAAAATATGTCTCCCTTATCTTCCCGTAGTTGGGACAAAGACTGTTTGTCTGTTTGAAGGACTTTAGTTAACTAAACCTTAAGATTTATAACGGGCCCTCGGGCTAGCCGAACATGTACTGCGGAGACGCATCGACATCTGGCAATCATCTTACTCGAAGAATAGGGTCTGCGTGTGGCGAGCCACGGGACAGAAACCGTTGGAATGTTTACTGTCGCGTGTCGCCACGAATATTTCTTTTAAGGAGAGCTATAGAATTACTCCATACCTTTGTTAGACAAAGCGTTCATCCCGTGACCGCGGCTACGTTCGGCGACTGACTGTCGCCTCGAGCCCAAGCTCATTATCACGACTCTCGAACAATTACAATCGGGTTGAATAACTACAATTGTTCAATTACAGCTATAGTAGACTCTAGGTTACAATGTTGCGGGATTATCCAAAATTCCAAAGGCTCCGGTGTTCTTTCATCTCCGACAAAGTAATAGCATAAATGTTATAAATTAATAGTTTAGACGTTATAAATTAATTCCTTAAATGTTGTAAATTAATGGTTTAGACGTTATAAATTACTGGTTGCAATGTTGTTATTTGATTCTTTTTTTATTTACCTTATATTTAAATTCTTCTTCGATGTTCACTCTCTGGAATTTCAAGCACAAAAGAGCTCGCGCGCGACTTCCGTGTTCCTTATATACCTTGACAAGATGCCGGTTTGTTAATCAAACGGTAACGATATTTTCACATAGCAGGGGACGGTTTTTCCATTATAACAAAATCAAATTGAACGATTTCTTAATTTTTATCGTAAATTGGCTTCTTTAACGATTTAATACGATATCCATTTTTATCATTTTAATCGTTTCTGCAAACTAAGACTAAATGCACACTTCATTAATACTAGTTTTCGACTATCAATTAGTTTGAACGAAAAGGAGAAAAAAAAGCCTAACGGCAGTCGATAACGTTACTGTGAAATTAGTTAAGGTATTAAATAATCAGACAGATAACATTCATATTAAGCGTTATATTATATTATCGATATTCGTTCATTTACTCGTGCTAATTAAAAAATAAAATGTTCTTTTTTCTTGAATAACACCTACATCACTGTTTGCGATATTTAAAATTCTTACTTAATGCTTACTTAAAAGTCAGGTTCTTTTTTAATTACTCTCAAGTTAAACGAGTAAATTTACTCGCTATAGTTGTAACATAAAATGGTTTTTTTTCTTCAATACCGCCTGCCTCGCAGTACGTGATACAATTATTAATTATGTAGCGAATAATATGAACTAATTGACTATAATCCCGGTTAGATACTTCTTCGTTAGATCTATCAAAGGATCTATTAGGCTATTAGCGAATGACTTATTGATTCCTTGAAGAAATATTAAATTATATGAAGATTAACTAAATGATTTTATTCAATTAGTATTCGACAATGTCTGTCATATTCGGCAACCTTCTTTTATAATAAATTCTACTCGGATCAATTATTTTATAATAAATTGCAGATTATGCCACTGTATATTATAAGATATTTGCCTTCAGTTCTATTTTTCTAATTCATTGATTTTATTATTAGTTCCGTTGGTTTTTCACATGAGTATTTGTTGTACGTTTATCTCCATTATGCTCAGGTTTTTAACATCGTCGGATAACTATCTTTTTCGTAAAATAGATCGTGCAACCGTAAACTCGTACTGTTTTTAAAATCATTCGGTAATTAATCATTACAGGAATGAACTTGTCGGGGATTTCATGAGTGTGAATTTTCGTAGAAAGGTATAAAATGATTCGATCTATTCTAACTGGTCTTTTTTTTAATAAAAATTTATTTCATGTTATTCCTGGCAAATCACGTGGCACGATTAATAACTATGATATGGACCCCAGGTTGCTGCGACTAGATCATCGAAAAATTAACGAAAAACGGAGAAAGAGTAACGATCATTCTCGAATCTGGCGAAAGCCTGACGAATCTTCATCTTCATCTCAAACTGACTAGTTTCCATTCTCATTCTAAGACGAGTATCGCAGAGAGGTTCGAAAAATAATTTTTCGTTGGAAAGTCAAATTTTATTCAATTTTCATTTCTCCAATCTCTACGGAGGCTTTCGTTCTTTCAAAATTTTCTTCTTATTTAACGAGTGCCTTGACGGAGGATTTCTACAGTACCAACTATAATAGCGAGAACTCGTTTGAAACAGTTTATCGCTAAAAAGGAAACACATCGTTAGGTTTTTGCACGCTTAGACTTGATATGCCAGATTTTCGCTTCTATTTTTGTAATATTAAGTTACAGGTGCTTGGATAGATCTCTTTCTCAATCGAAGAGATCTTAACAAAAGAACGATAACAGTTTGCACTTTGAAAGAAATTTTATATGTCGGATCACGATTCGAATTTTGGGCGCGCGACGACTCTTCATGTGGACTAGCCATCGTTTCACAAAGCCGAGATTTTATTTACACGTATATACAGGTCTATCACTAAGCTTAACAAATAATAAGTACAACTAATAATAAGTCTAACAAACACTAAGCCTAATGAATAATACGATCTACGAATAATTAAATTAAATAATACTATTAGCAATGTTTGAGTTCAAACGAATCCACGGTCACCGGGATAACTCCTTACTAAGCGAAACTAACTTAGACGCAAATGCGATCGTCGAAAATGCTCGATGTATCACTCTCCAAGGCAATCGCAAGAATGCCAGCCTCGTGGAGATTTTTCTCCCTGTACGATTGCATTTTGTTTTCTATACCCGTTTGGAAGCATCGAGAAGGTTCCAAACGCCGTTGCTAGGCACACTCGTTGGAAGCATCGAGAAAGTTCCAAACGCCGTTGCTAGGCAGTTTCTGCCTGGAGTTTTGATTACTAATACAATGTATGTCCCATTGCATCGGCACCTCCGAGGCAACATCACACGTGGCTAGGCCCGCTCTCGAGGCCGCATGCCGCCACAACCACATTTCTCGGAAAACACATACAACCACTCCAGACCTCCGTTAGATAAAACATCCATCCCGTGACCGTGGCTACGTTCAGCGACCGATTGTCACCTCGAACCCAATCTCGCTTATTACAAATCTTAAGCAATTACAACTATAATAAAATCTAGGCTAAGGTACTAGAGGATGTTCCCAAAATTTCCAAGGAAAGGCTTCGGCTTTCCTTTCATCTCCGACATATATTTTAACGTTTCAATATTTTAATGATGCAATACTATAATATTTTAATAAGAAGGGTGAAATGGTACGTTCGTGTACGATTTTATACTTTTAATCGGCAAAAATGAAGTTAGAAGGGTAGAAAAGCTATTGAAAAACATTTGCGCATCCTCCAAACCAATCAGGGACGGTCAAGACGGGCATAAGACCTGCTCTTCCAAACCATCCTGGACAGCACGGTCGACCTAGCGGTGCTGGCCGAGCCATAAAGACTCCTGGACGCTGCGGGCTGGGCCGGAGATACGGACGGCTGTCACCTGGACATCAGCGCCGACGTCGTCCGCCAACGGGGATCCACTGGACCACGGCAACGGATACGCAGCGGTCGAATGGGCAGGAATGGAGGCAGTGGCCGTGCATGTGTTGCCCACCAGCGAATGAACAGCATCCGAGAAGTTCTCGGACGGGGTAGGCGACTGCTATTACGGTTATGACATATAATATTACGTTATAATACATTACATTATAACGTATTACTGGTCCCTGGTCCAACACTGGTCCCTGTCAAATGCGATGCAATTTTAAATTTCTTTAATGCTCAAGGGTAAAAATTCAATTCAACGTATCTCCGCTGTTTTTCGGGATAGATGGACAGTTCGAAGCGCGTTGTACTCGACATTTGATGCTTTATAAAGCGCACATCAGAAGGGTTGCACTGTGTCAACACTGGTTCCTCTCAAATCTCGTGAAATTTTAATTTTTTTCAATGCTAGAGGCTAAAAATTCAATTCAACGAATCTCCGCTGTCTTTCGGGATACATGTACAGTTCGAACTTGCGGAGGAACAGGATCTTGAGATCCTCTAGTGGATCTCGAGGTCCTGGACCACCGAATCTATCCGTTCCCTTGGTTTGTGTATTACTCCCCGACCCGTTGGGACAGCGGAGACGGCGTGCAACTGACCAGGGGCGGGGAGGGACCCATAACCGTTCCCGTTAGGGTCCGGGTAGCATTTTCTTTCGTTTCCCTCTTAGAGGTGATCCCCACCTCTTGTCCTTCGCCGTCGTTGTTATCAACTTTGGCTGCCTTCTCCATGCGTTCCTTCGTCAGCCGTTCTCGTCAACCGTCTCTAGGAGAAGACTGACATCTCTCTCCAGAAAGCGCACCCTCGATCGCAGGTATGCGACATCCTCCTCTTCCTGATTGTGGGTCGGATCCGCGTCCTTCGCGGACGCTTGCTTGTCGACCGGTCCGATCCTTATCTCGTCCCTCCGTATGTCGTCGCTGCTGTAACGTCAATTCACATCAGAGATCAGGCCACACACCACGGACAGGATGGCACCCAGATGTCTGCATATCCTTGGCACGCACCCTCAATAGTCTTAAGTACCCACCAGGGGTCTTGGAATTTTTATAGTTAAGGTCCTTCGGACCAATCGAGTATTTCCTGTCTTAAATTTCCCTTTACGTTTATTGTCTACCACGTGTTAGCTTAGAAAGTTGGTTTTCTCCACATCTGGTATGTTCCGTTGACAACTTTCTCGCGAGGGCGGCTAAAACCCATCCTGGTCCACCAACCGTCCTATTATCTAATCGGAGACGGTGTCTACTGCCCTCACTTCCTTAACCAAAATTGTCATCAACAAATCCGATAGTCCCGTGTTCTTAGACACACCCACCCCTAGCTTTCCTCAGACACAGTATCGTCAGTAAAACTTCACTTATTCTGTATCCTTAGAATAGTCAACATATCTATATCGGTCTCTACCCTTATAAGTCGCGTACTTAATGTATTGTTGTAACTAAGTCTTACATAACGTGGTTGGAGCGAATTGTGATTTATGCTAATTCAGTGCGTGTTACATTGTGATTGGTGAATTCACAATAAAGGTTGATTAAAACAAAGTTAATTGTTGTGTTACGACTCAACTATATTTTATTTCCACCAACCAACCCTAAAAATTACGTGACACTGCCGTCGGCACCGTCGTGGATGGTAGAGGCGGCGGCGGCCACGATGGCTGCCTCGGCATCGGTGTCGGTGTCGGTATCCGTACCGTACCTCGCGCCCCTCTTCTTTCTTTTACCGGGAGCCGGCAGTAACACGGAGTCCGGATTCCCCGCGGGCGCGTCCCCCCGCCGTGTGCGACGTCCCGCGCCTCTGCAACCGTTGTGGCGGAGGCGGTGCTTTCTATGGACTCAGTAATCCTGCGGTACGACCGCTTGCCAAGCGTGCCCGCAACGGTCGAATAGGAAGAGCATGACGACATTTCGTCGTCGGATCTCACCCCCCCCCCCCTTCGCGACCGCGGCGTCGCCGCATCCCATCTCGCGAGGGTCCCAGGCCGACGGTCATAACGTCGGGTTCCTCCAACCCTCTCCGAGACACCCCAGTTCGAGTGTCCACTTCGCCAGACGCATGAGCGTGTCCGGGGGCCTGGCGTCCCAGCCCCGGGCGGCCACGGTTGCTCCATGACGACGCAGCGGGGCCCGCTTTACAACCCGCGGCTGCGCCGGTACTGGGGTGTCCCTCCCCTGCACCGTAAACGATTTTTTGATTCGTTTTTCTGTCCATTGTGATTCTGAAGTCGCCGAGGTCGTCAACAAGGATTTCCATCCTGGTGCCACTCACTCTTTCACACCCTGTCCCGGTCAAGGCTGGTGCAGGGTGATGGGGAGCCCCACGAAAAGGTGAGGTGAGTGGTCTTGGCAGATACGGGCCCACCAACTTCTCCGAGGTTCTCCGCACCGGATTGGCAAACTGGCGGTGGCCGAAAACGCCAACCAGTCACCATCCGGTTATAGGAGAATTTCAGATTCATCGGGGTTTCCCAGGGCTTGGTCCTACGCCCTGAGAACCCGTAGCCGCCTCGTGCCCCCCTTAAAAGCTATTCTATCCGTCATTTATCTTTTTAAAGCCTACTTTCACAATTTATGGTCGATGGTCGAATAAACAAGACACACATATCTCCTAAATGTATCTTTATTTATTCTTTAGTCTCCTAGAATCCAAACAAATCCATTCTTTTGCCATCCAAAAAATTATATTGCCTTACGTATTACTTATTATCATTTTATACTCTCTTTCCCTTCTTTTCTTACTTCTTTGAACTTTCACCCATCTAACGTCTACAATGTTTTTACATATTTTACAATTTTCTAACAAAATTAACCCATGTTTTGACAAATTCCCATGCTGAATCAACATCGCTATTACCTTCCCTGCTCCACCTTTCACACACCCAAGCTAAAAACGCGTTTATTTTATTTACGCATCTTTTTTACACACCTCGTCTTTTCACCCTATATTTTTACGCTCTTATTATTACCTGCTTCAAGGAAAACGTTTCACATTTCCAAACGCTTTTTCTTTTGCACATCTTATTTACACATTTACGAGTTACTTCTTCCTGCCCTCCCTTCGTTACACATTTCCCCCCCCCCCCCCCCAAGCTCGCACATAACCAACGAGATAATACAATTTCTCATTATCAGCGATTAAACGCTCATTTCCTTCTTCCTCTTGTTAATCCTCTTGCTGTTCGTTGTTATTTGTCACAATCCACTTCTCCAGATGCATCGTCCATCCATGCTCGCAGGGCAATTTATACAAAGGAAAACAAACAGATACGATAAGCTATAACTACATAAGAGATAATTAAAATTATCCTTCGCGTTGTATTTACCACCATTTGCGATCAACGTACATTTGCTCTAAATTTTCAGAT
The DNA here is from genome assembly GCF_024542735.1 of Bombus huntii. NCBI lineage: Eukaryota > Metazoa > Arthropoda > Insecta > Hymenoptera > Apidae > Bombus > Bombus huntii. The sequence continues at coordinate 17,189,048 of NC_066246.1, read as the reverse complement.
GCACAAAATATCTCACACAGCTCACATTAACGAAAAACTCTGCAACCGTGGAACATGCGCTCCTCAGACTGCCGAGACACCGTCATGAACTACGTAGAGTTCGCATCGATGTCCAATAAACTATTCTAATATTTTCGAATAAATTTAATATATTATATATAAAATACTATATAATATATATACTATATACTTCACTATATAATATATACTATATACATTAGGTGGTAATGACAAAATCCGCAATCACTTAGTTGCCAACCCAGTATTACGTTACATAGCATTACGCTGTATAGTATTACGTTATATCGTATTACGTTATGTAGTATTACGGTATACTATATTACGTTATAATGTATTACGTCAGATAGAATTACGTTATATAGTATTATGCTATATATTACGTTATAACGTATTACGTTATGTAGTATTACGCTATATAGTATTACGTTATATCGTATTACGTTTTCTAGTATTACGGTATTACGTTATAATGTATTACGTTATATAGAATTACGTTATATTATATTACGTTATATAGTATTACGGCATATTATGTTACGTTATACTGTATTACGTTATATACAATTACATGATATAATATTACGGTATATTATATTACGTTATAGAGCATTACGTTATATTGTATTACGTTATACTGTATTATGCTATATTATATTACGTTATAATGTATTACGTTAATGAGTTATTTTATATAGTATTACGTTATAACATATTAGGTTATAATGTATTGGGTAGACAACTAAGTGATAGCGGATTTTTCATTAAGTGGTAATGACAAAAACCCCCAGTCACTTAGTTGCCAACACAATATTACGTTAAATAGTAATACGTTATGATATATTACGTTTTATAGTATTAGGCTGTTTAGAATTACGTTATGTTATACTACGTTATACTGTTACGTTACGGTATTTGGTATTACGTTATATTATATTACGTTATATTGCATTGCGTTATATACAATTACATGATATAGTATTACGTTATACTATATTACGTTATAATATATTACGTTATGTAGTATTACGGTATATTATATTACGTTATAATGTATTACGTCAGATAGAATTACGTTATATAGTATTACATTATATTGTATTACGTTATATTATATTGCGTTATACTGTATTATGCTATATTATATTACGTTATAATGTATTACGTTATATAGTATTACGGTATATTATATTGCATTATAATATATTACGTTATATAGAATTACGTCATATTATATTACGTTATATAGTATTTCGTTATATTGTATTACGTTACATTATATTATGTTATATTATATTACGTTATAATGAGTTATTTTATATAGTATTACGTTATAATGTATTAGGTTATAATGTATTGGGTAGACAACTAAGTGATAGCGGATTTTCATTAAGTGGTAATGACAAAACCCCCAGTCACTTAGTTGCCAACACAATATTACGTTAAATAGTAATACGTTATGATATATTAAGTTTTATAGTATTACGCTGTTTAGAATTACGTTATATTATACTACGTTATACTGTTACGTTACGGTATTTGGTATTACGTTATATTATATTACGTTATATTGTATTACCTTATATTATATCACGTTATAATGTATTACGTTATATAGTATTACGAATTATTCAAATCATTTTAAGATAAGAGAACATAAATTAGATCTTAAATGTATGTAATTTGTAAAAACTGTATTATAAATATTCATATCATTTTATAGCTTAAAATTATTAAATTATATACATGCTTACATTATGTAGACTTATGTTATATAAGCACCTATATATATATATATATCGCAATAATCATAAGATCATAAATTAAAATGTGTTTCAATAATGTAATAACTTGCATAGATTTTTTTTCATTAACAAAAACATAGTTTACTATGATATTTATAATATACGTATGTGTTTTTAAATTAATTTATATACTATTATTATAGAATATTCCTTAAATTAGTATTAAAATGTTGTATAACTTCTTAAATATTATATAAGTTTTTACTTACAGCTTAACAATTAATAGAATTATCTAATTAATTAATAGAATTAATAGAATAATTTAATGTACATTTCAAAAACAACAATTGCATATTAAATTGTTCACAAAATCATATGTAGAATTGAAGAAAATTATGGTAACAATAATCGTATACTGCATAATATTAATATTTAAAGATTCATGGTTCTAAAATCTCATTATAAATTCTTTTTTTTAATAGTATCTACTATCTTGGAAGAGAAGTCTAAATAGTTTAATTATATTCAAAGTGACTAGAAATGTTGCTATTTTTTTTTCTTTTTTGGGGGGCTATTAATAGATATTTCTTATTTTGGCAAGAATGATGTATTGTAAATTTGGGAAATCATGAAAAAGTTTTTAAAAATTTATAATACTTATTTTTAAATAATACTTTCTAAAATTATTTACCTGTATATTAAGCAATGAAACATATGTATGTATGTATGTATGTATGTATGTATGTATGTATGTATGTATGTATGTATGTACAAAACAAATTATTGTTTGGGCTATATACATAAAAATCATCTTATAAGGGATAGGAGAAGATACAATTTTGGGAATATGGACCATAAATGGCAGTTCGCCATGAGTATGGAATGATTAATTCTCAATGCTAATGGGAGTGAGTTACCAGGAAAACCTGATGTGCAATAAAAGTATTAAAATTTAATGTAAAATAAAGGATGTAGAATACATATTACAATATAAATGTTCTCCAATTTAGTACCTCATTTACTGATCATTTCTCTAAAGTTTATAAAAGCGATCAATAATGTAACGTTATATTGTTGAAAACTTAGGATGGACGGAATCCATATTATTGGATTTAGGTGCTATTCAATAAGAGTAGAAAATCCAGATATTGATTAAGTTCTACGATGTAGAAACAATTTTATTTAACTTACTACGATTCGAATTAAGAAATCTTAGCTACATTGTGAGATCAGTTGAGGATTTAATTACTAGTGACGTTTTAGAATGTCAAGAAAACGTAAAAGAGAATTTGGAAGTGACGTGATTTGATACATGATATCGAATGGATTTAAAATGTTGTTAAACTGATAGAGATCAATGATAATGTGGTGACAAAAAGTGCTTAATGGGCATAACATTGCAAGATAGGTGCGGAAACGTGTGTCTATCCCAGTATTCATTGGATACATATTAGTAGAGCTTACACCTTCCGTTTCCTTGTAAGATGGGCCCCAGAAGTATCTACAACATAACATGTATGTTACTAATATGATTTTGAGCCTTCCAAAACATTGAATAAATGTATGAAATCTCTTATATAAGGAAATATTTTCGAAAACAATCGCTAATACCAACCAATATCTATTTTTGTCCAAGCACTTTATCTTGGAATGCTCCTCCAATTATCTACGATTATATTTTGCATCTAATTTAAAGGCAATTCATGAGAAGATTTTCTTCATGACAGTTTTTCCTTTACTTTTTCAACAGTTTTACACATGCAAAGATTTGCATTTATATAATAAGTGAGGTATTGACATTGTAAAAAATCACTTATTACGGATTTACTGCTCTAACGATTCACACCCAAATAAAACATATTCTTCTCTTGACAACCAAAATGGATTACCTTCTATATATTCTGGTGGTGTCTTGTCTAAAATAGTGATTACAGCAAATGAATTATATACATGCACATATTGTTTTAGACAAATAAATGTCTTTTACATAAAGATTATTATATATTTACCAGGATGTACAGCTAAAGGCACGTATGTGGAACCCATTGCAACATTCCAACTATGAGTACCAGGACAACTTCTTACTTCTAATATCTTGCTGTGCTCTGGTAATAATTCTCGTAAATCTTTAGTCAATCTTAGCCCAAAACCTGAAAGGTGTGTATTGCCTCCAGTGAGCAAAATGTGTGAGAGACAATCATGTAATATTTCTTCCGATAAACCAGACGTTACATCTTTTATCACTTGTGGTAAACCAAGGTCGATATACATCATTTCGGGAGCAATATATAATTCTGAACCCAAGGAAACTCTCTAAAAAATGTAAATAATTATTATAACAATAAACATTGTAAAGGACTTTAACTGTATGAATACATGTGTAAATTCACTAACCAGAAATTGCTTATTATCAGTATAACTTCGAACTCTAACTTTAATACATTCTTCATTCTTTTGTCCTACTCTTCTCTCTTCATTTTTGATATTGTAACTTAGTCTACACCTTTCTTTAATAGGTAATGTATCCAGATATGATATAGGAATATGATAACATCCTTTTAGATACCAATGCATAGCTTGTTTTAGATGGTATGCTACATGCCAACCACCAACAGGTAATAATCTCCAACGTTGTGGTATAACACGTCCACCAATTACAACAGCTACCGTTGTACTTAAAGCACCACTATCAACTACGACACAAGTTTCCACATCCAGCATTGCACATGCTGCTAAAGGTTTAGGAACCAGACATACTCTACAAATTTATTTACTTTATAAAAGAATATCTTCTTACAATATAATTTTTCTATCTTACCTTGATACCTTGACTTCTTGGAACAAGTAATGCAACAATTGTTTTCTTAGCATTGGATGCATAGCTAATGGTTCACAGAACATGAGCACTGCATTGGGTTTCCTTAATGTTGAAGTTAATCTCATTTGATGAAACAAATGACCAACAAATGTTTTAAGAACAGGAAATGTTCCATCGCTTAATAATGCTTCTGCTGGACTAACAAGATCAACATTTGGAATTCCAAGTACTTCGACGGTATCAGTGCAATATCCATTTATAAGTTTCTCATAAATTGGATTTGGCCTTGCATAACATGTTGGATCATTTTGATGAGTAATTAATCTCTTTTTTTCTCTATATAATTTAACAGAATTACAAAAAACACAAAATGGACCACTAGGTCTAGGGATTTTAGCAGTTGCTAATTCAGATAATTTCAATAGTTTTAACTTTTTAGCTAGTGATTTGCCATCACATTTTGGACGTGTACTACTACTTGGGACATTTTGTGTTTGTTCCAAATATGTTTCATTATTATATTTAGGTACACCAAACATTGAAAAATGTCTTCTTAATTCAAAATGTGGCTCAATAACCCATGTATACTTATTTCCAATTTCAATTACTACTTTTGCGCTAGAACCTTCAACGCAATTTCTTTGACATGTATAACCACTGCAGTGACGACATTTTGGGAAATGAACATTTTCTCCCAATGTAATTACCATATATAATCTATAGCACATTGCTTTAAAGCTGACACTAAGTAATTGTAAACACTTTATATCTGGAAATCTAAAATGTACTTTTGAAATCAATTGTAGCCACTTCATTTTCCTGGAAAGACATGAGTGAATTCTATAAATAGTTGATAGCAATAGTTTTTTAAATATACATTCATTTTTAAAATTGTCTATATTTTAATAGAGTCAATTGATGATAAATTCCTTTTATACAAAGAAATTTTATGTGATAATTATGAACTTTGCGGAAGTGTCATCTTATTTACAGTCTTACATTGCAAATTCATAATAGCACAAACTTTTATTTACTTTGCAAGTGAGTTATTGAATTTCAATGTATTTTTCACATAAACTTAATCTCAAACTTACCACAAGTAATCAGTATCTGAAGCTTTCCTCAAATATTTGCACGTATTACCGATAGCAATAATATCAGGTACATCACAATATAATAAGATTTTTACCCAAATTTCTTCAGGGAAGATCGAAGGATCCATAATTATTAATAAAAGTTATACAAAAGATATAATAATTAATAGTTACTAATACAAGATTGCAGACACTCCCCACAAACAGTGAATACGTGAGTCAAGTTCAAGGTTACAATGGTGAAAATAGTGAATCAATATGTTATCGACGGATGATACTTCAATAAGAATTACTACAATGATAATAATAAAGCCAGCAATAAACATTACTTATTAAAGATGTTATCACAAATATTTACAAGGTAGATTTCATATTTAATGAATTTTTAATCTCATGATCTATAAGTTTGCTGCTGTTCTCTATCTTAGCATAAAAGAATGGAGTAGAATGAAAAGCAAGACTTTTAAAATGTCTGAATATATATGATACTCTGTTTATAACTTTGTAATTATATAAAAATAGCAATAGCTATATATAGGACATAAGGGTATTTTATTTCCAATCCCATATATAAAGTACTTCATCTGTGGTAAAGGTATCATATTTTTGGAGATAACTTGTATTGTGATTTTGTTAAATATCTGAGATCAGTGGTACAGCTATATTTATTCGAAAGATATTTTTATTATAAAAAACCTGTTATATATATATATATATATATATATATATATATATATATATATATATATATATATATATATATATATAAAACAAGCATTATATATATAATAGTATCAAAAATTATGATTCAATACAGGATTTGTAAAACAACAGTGTACCTTTTTTATACCTAAATTAGTAATACTCATGTGATTAATACTGGATAGTACTTTTATAAAGTAATCGTTTTACATGAAGTTAAGAAGCTGATAGGAGTGTCTTTATGTAGGGATTTTCGTGAGATAGAACTTCTCTTTTAAATGTTGAAATTTTATCTTCCAGTTCCGCATCAGATAATGATTTGTCTAAATTCCTGCATTTACTAATAAATTCTGCAATAAGAACTTCAGCTTCCTGTAACGTTATTAAAGATTAGATTATATCAACAATATTTAAGATTTTTATATGTTTCTAACAAAAATATGATTACCTTTATAATATCTTTTTTTTTTTGTGGATTATCAGAACCTTCAAAAACTGAGTCTTGGTAATCTTCAAGCTCTGCTTGTTTACGCTTAGCAAACTAAATGAAATATTCGTTTTCTTATCATTAATATGGCAAAATTAAAATTTAAAAATATAAATCAAGACATGTTTTACCTCTATAACATCTTGTGGGAAATTAGCCATTTTAGCGACATGTATGCCAAAACTTTGATCACATATACCAGGTTTTACTTTATATAATAAAGTTAATTTATTATCGTCTACAAGGGCTGTAACGTGTTGATTTTTAACGGTAGATACTTCTTCTTCTAATTTAGTTATTTCATGAAAATGTGTCGCAAAAAGACAGTAGCATTTGATTTCTTTTGCTAAATATCTGCAAAAAATTTTATTGTTATAAATTATACAGAAAAATAAAAATTTGTGATAAAATCAGAAGATTGTTCATATATTACTCGGCGATTGACCATGCTATACCGCAACCTTCATAAGTAGAAGTTCCTCTGCCTAATTCGTCAATTAACACGAGGGAATTACAAGTTGCTGTCTATCGAAATCGTATAAAATATAAATGTATACATACTATTCAATATTTAATGCTATAAATATCATCAATTTACTTTTAATATAGCAGCAGTTTCTATCATTTCCATCATAAATGTAGAAAGCCCTTTTAATTGAGAATCATCAGCTCCTACACGGGCTAATATACAATCCAATAATGATATTCTTGCTTGATCGCAAGGAACAAAGCTTCCAATATGTGCCATTAAAGCACTGACACCAGCAGATCTTATATAGGTGCTTTTACCTCCCATATTTGGACCAGTTATGATGCGAAAATGACATTCGCCTATAATTTTAGTAATTATTATATTCTACATTTATCAAAATAATATATGAGACAATATTTTTAAAAATTACCTCTTTTAAAACTGATATCATTAGCTATAAAATCTACTCCTTGAATTTCCAAACATGGGTGTCGAACTTGAGTAAGATTAAACTCACCAGCTTCTGTAGGTAGCATTTCAGGACGTACATATGGTTTATTAGCACTTACAGCAACAGAAGCAAAAGCAGTAAGTACATCAAGAGATGCCAATACATTTCCAATAGCTTTTATTGTACTACTGTAACCGGCTGTCCAAGAGATAGTAATACAATGATATAAACGTGTATTTGTTTTATTGTCTAATTGCATTTTAGTTAATTTTTTGCAAAGTTTTAGTTATATACGCGTGTATATATATATATATATATATGTAATATATAATATATAAAATACCTGCTATTTCAATTATTTCTGTAACAACATTTTTTTGTTCCACTGTATATTTATCTCTAGCAACAATGTATTCATCATTTAAATCATTTAATTTATTGCTTCGAAATCGTACACCGCTTTTATTAGAATCCAGAATAATATACTGTTTCTTATTTCTTAGTACTTTTTCTTCTTTCAATGTTACACGAAAATAATATCCAAGCTGTTGATTTGATTCTAGTTTTAGACTTTTTCCAGCTTCGATTGAAAGATCATTAGCAACTTCACCCAATTCAGATTGTAATTTCGCTTCCACTTCATCCATAGTATTTTTTAATTCTAATATCAATATGTATAAATTTATACGTAAAAAACATATTTACATGTATAGCACAATGAAATGAAAGATTGTATAAGTACCTTTCAATTCATCATCAAATTCGGCTCGTATTAAGAAATCTCCTTTTTCGGCGGAATCTAAATCAATTGTTTGTTCAACCATTTGTTGAAATTTGTCCATGTCTGTAATAAGTTCACTCAAAGGATCACTGAACATTGTTTTTAAGGCTATTACGTTTATATTAGAAAGCTGTTCTAATAATCTAGGCAAATGTGATATACACATGTAAATCCTAAAATAAAACCAATATAAATATATATATATATAGTTACATTATATACTGTAAATACATTATTTACTTATAAAGGTCTTGTAAAGTTGACTTTTTTCTGGCCAATTTTTTTGCAAGCACTTGCAAATCCGGTATGCGTCTTAAATGATCTTCACTAAGATTAGTCCGTAATTCATTATCATTCACTAGTGTTTCAACAATATCATGTCTTTCTTTTATAAGACATAAATCTTTTAAAGGTTGTCTAACCCATTGTGCAAGCAATCTATGACCTTGTGAAGTCCTACATTTATCCAAAATGTCCAGAATACTTGTAGGTGCGTTTCCATTTAAAATAGAGGAGGTATCAACACGTGATTCGATATTAAGTGCTTTTATAGCAGCTGAATCTAGCTTTAAATAACGTGACTCCTTTATTTGGTCTATAGCAAATTGATTTAAATTTCCTTCATCTGATGTCAACTAGTAGAAGATTATCAAATTAAATTAAAATATTTTGTCTTTATTAATATAATATACTTACATCTAAATATTTAATAAGCGCAGAAGTAGCTGACATAGCAAAGCTTAAATTGATTTCAGGTAAAGACTGTACATTTTGTTGTTGACCTTTCTTGAATTTTATTAAAGTATTTAAATCTTGTATAACTGATTCACTAGAAAATTCACTTCTTTTCCTTGTAGTAACCATTACATTATTTCGTTCCATGACCTAAAAGATGGAAGAAAGGAAAAAAACAAATAAATGTTCCATTCATATCATTAAGATTTTTAGTTCAACTGTTTTATACGAAAGAGATGTCTTATCTGTTTACTTGTTTAAGAGTTTGGAATTCATAGCTGCCTTCACCTTGAATTAATAAACATTCTTTGGGAGCGAGTGTGACAACCATTGATTCCAAATTGGAAAATGATTCATTGTCTTGAAATTCACAAACAGAAAATGAAGTTGCTGTAGTATCTACACAGCTTAAGCCAACAATCTAAAAAAATGATAAAGTATATATATATATATATATATATACAATATTATGATATAATATAATATAATATAACAATATATATAATAAAACTACTTATAAAAGCTTTTCAACAAAAAGTTTATCGCATGGTTATTTACTACTACTCACTCTAGATTTTGCCTCCATTCCTAATTTCACTGCTATGACATGTACACTAACAGCAACATCGTTATTACCAAACAGTGTATCTTCAAATTGTGTTAAATTTCCAGGAGAACCTTTATATTCTAATACCCAATTCTGATTCTTTCCTGATCCTTGATTAACATAAACTTCTACTCTGTATTGTTTTACTAACAGTAGATCACGTATAAAAGATTCAAAATGATTTTTGTTAAGAATAACACCCTCGGTTTTATATGGATCTGCATTGTACAGAAATTTTTTTAGATAAGTACATAATAAATTAGTAAAAGTATAGAATAAACAGAATAAAGGTTTATTAATAATTCTTAATAGTAATACAGTTAAATAAATATTTTAAAGTTGAATTTCAGAACTTACCAGCTCCTATCATCTTACAAACTGACGTAGTTTTAAAAACTTCTTGTGCAGCAAATAAAGCATCATTACCATGTAATGTGTAATAATCTGATCTATTAAAAAATCGTATAGTGGTATTAAGTTTCTGAAATCAATCAATATTTGATTACATACATATATTTTAAATTTAAAATCTGAGGATTAATAATATAATGGTATATAATATATTATAATGAGACTACCTATCCAGAATTATATCATATGATATTATCTTTAGATATATTCTTGACCTATTTTTATAACTTACTCATTTTCATGACTGATATACGTTCCTAAAGTAACACAAATTTGTAAATATTATAACTCTGCAGAGACACAAAATTAAAAAATAAAGTTAATTTTTGGAAATTGTTAGACATATGAACGTTTAACATGAAAATTGTAATTATTACCAAATCATAATTATTACACTTGTTTTCAAGAAAATGAAGAATCTCGTTACATATCTGTAGGTCAATGTCTATCTAGGGTCAAAATGTCATGAATTGATATTAATGTAATACGTATGAGTTCAAGGAAATCTGATATATTGTGGAAAAGATGTATCAATTTAACGTATTACATTAATATGACATCATTGAATAATTATATATACATTTAATTTTTTATTATCTTTAAAATATATTTAAAAGTTTTGAAAATATTAGTTTAATAAAATATTAATATAAAGTTATATACTAATTTAATAACGAATAATATGAAAATAATATAGATATCACTAATAGTTCATACAGAAGATCAAAATATCATATACAAATATGTTAGTATAATATGAAATTTAAAAATAATTTGTGAATAAAAAAATTAAGAAAATTTGCTAATGGCATTATCTTGGAAGCATTATTTTTATTGCGATAAAAGATCAAAGTTCATGTTCCAGGAAGGTCAGTAATATATGGCGTATGTAAGTAGGCCATTAAAAACATTATGAACTATTTCAATTCCTTATATTCAATTGTTTAAGCAATATCTTGTTAAATACATTATTATATGAGTATAAGAAACTTTTATACTAAATATGTAGTATAAAATAAAGGGAATTGTATTTCTTTCAAATAATGCTACAACATATAAATACAATGAAAGATACACCTATCTTAGAATTAAAAATAGAACATTTGTCTCATTGATGTATCTCAGTAATCATTTTAATCTGTCACCTTGAAGTTCTACCTATTATGAAATAGGAATAAATTACCATATTGCAACAAGGATGTTATACATTGAGGATGACATCATTGATGATACATCAAATCAAATTTGCAGCTGTTAGTGGAAACTATTTATGTAATTATTATCAGGAAATTAAAGAAATATATTTATATATCTATAAGAAACATAAGTAAATATAATGAAATAAAATATTATATATTTATAAAATTATTAATATAGCAACAGCTTCTTTTTCCTTTAATTACAATTCATGAAGTAGTTTATTATAAATTTTCATAAATATAATAAAGTATATAATACAAGCTTCTCAAAATTATTTCATATTAAATATTTGAATTAAAATACGTATGTATGGTATCTTGAATAAAAATTAAATGGATCTTCCTAGCTAATACAAAACATATATTAGAAACTGTTTGTCTGCTTTTCTCTTCTGTTACTGTGAATTATTAGTTGTGATAAGAATATACATAACTGGGATAAATGCACAGAAAATATTATCACCATGTAAGAATGAAAGAGAATGTTTTCAAAGAAGTGATGAAGAAGGGGGAGCTAACATAAATGGAATTGCTCCAACTTGCATATAGTACATATCAACATATACTGCCACTGAGATCATCTCAATCGTCAATTCTTAAGTGGATTTTGATCTTTCACCACATGGTAATTAAATTTATAATTTTAACTTAATAACAGATACAGAGTACTAATTTTATCGTACATATAATATTTCTTTAAGTGTTATTTTTATTCCTTAACGAATAATATGTAAAATATATTTTATAATAATATAAAAATTTATTTACATGCGTTTTTCATAAAAAATAGCTAAAACAATTTTATATTTTCAGAGATCAAATTAGTAACATGGTGGCACAAAGTATTGTCATTTTATCTTTATTAATAACATACACATTATCTGCACCAACTGGATGCATAGAATCTTGTATTTCTTATGTTAAACAATATCAAACACAAACTTCTGGTGGTTTGTCACAAACCGCGTCACATTTACAAGGCCTTGACTATTCAAAACCTGGCACATGGTCTGAACATAATGACTATGATATAGACAATGGACATGGAAAAGTGCATGAAGAACGTGGTCAATATGTCACAGGTCCCAAAACAGTAAGATATTATAGGAAAAATTCTTCTTCTTCTTACAGTACAGGATATCCTAATGGTGAAATATTATCAGATTTTGAATATCAGAATAATAGACATGGTATACATTTACCCAATACTCAAGAAGTTTTTAATTCTCACAACACTTACAATCAAATGGGTAATTCTGAATCAGTTGCACAACATAAGTATAATAAAATACAGAGTCAACAACACACTCGATCATCATACACTAAAGGTGAAAGACTTGAAGATCTTGGAGAATACAGTGGAAGATCACAAGTGATTCCGCAAAGTACATCTAACTTGCATACACAAATTTTACAAGAACCTTATCATTTTAATGGACAGCATGGAAATTGGAGTACAGTAGATTCTTATAAAACTGATGGAGGACGTGGCCATGTATTTGAAGAAGAAGGTCAATATGTATCAGGACCTCAAAAGGTTCGTTACTATAAAAGGAATTATACTTCTAGTTACAGTTCATCTGATGGAATTCCTATTCCTAAAATCACAAAAATTGGAATGCACGATATACACCAGAAACTAGAGAAAATCGAAAAAGAAATAGGGCAAGAATTCAAACATATTTCTACAGCAGAGGCTGTGGGATCCACCAACATTGGACAGGCACATATTAGTTCTCATGATTTGTCTATTGATAACATGCATAATATAAACAATAATAATTATAGAAGACAACATAACCACAGGAATAGTTTACCTACGACACATAATGAAGAACAGCATTCCTCAGACATTAGAAATGAACATTTACCTTATAGGAATCCTTACCAAAATACTTATGGTACAAACAGCTACAGTACATATGAAAGGCACGAAGAATATGCACAAAAACTTCAACCAACTAGTCAACTTATTAATCCAACATCAGGATATACTAGTGTACTCAATACTGGAAACAGTGGTTATAATAGGAATATATATAGTGGATCAACTTCGCAACAGCAAACAGATAATTATCAGCAGGCAGAAATGTTAGATGCACATCAATCTAGACAAATCGCACAGACCCAAACGTTTCTTGACAATTTGAGAAACAATGCACAAAGTCAAAGTAGCGGGATCCAATCAGGCATGCAAGGTGTATCTCACTACAAAGAACATTGGAATGCTAGTCATACAAAAGAAGTATCCATACCACAGCATACCACAGACATTTCACATATGAACCAGCACAATCTCCAATATAATAATAATCAGTATGACAACAGACATAATTTACATCAAGGAATACAACAACAAGATAGTTATTTACATCAATTTAAAGAAGGTGACTTTACCCGTGGTAAAAAAATGTTAGACAAATTAATATCTGGTGTAGATACTGTGGACTGTGATTACAATTCACAATATACACAAAGTACCTCTCAATATTCAAGAAAATATAAGCGTCATGCAAAGTATGGTAAACAAGATGAAGTGCAACAAACACAAAATAAATACATCAATGATGATCTTACTCAACAAACTTCTGGAAAGCTTGAGTTTGGTCAAGATTCGCAACAATCTTATCAACCTTGGAAACCTCAGAGTGCCGATCAACAATTAGAGGATTTTACACAGAAGACAGGGGAATCTGATGATCTCACTCAACAAACCTCAGGAAAACTTGAGTTTGGTCAGGATTTGCAACAATCTTATCAACCTTGGAAACCACAGGGTGCTGATCAACAATTAGAGGATTTTACACAGAAGACAGGGGAATCTGATGATCTCACTCAACAGACTTCTGGAAAACTTGAGTTTGGTCAGGATTCGCAACAATCTTATCAACCCTGGAAACGATACAGTGTCAATCATCACACAGAAAATCTTACACAAAAAGCAGGAAGATCTGATGACTTTACTCAACAAACTTCTGGAAAACTTAAATTAAACCAGGAATCACAACAATCCCATAAACCTTGGAATCTACACAATACAATTCAACAATTAGAAGATCTTATTCAAAAAACGAAGGAATCTGATGACCTTACACAGCAAACTCCTGGAAATACAGAATTTGATCAAGAATTACAAAAATCAGATAAACCATGGAATATATACAGTACAATCCAACAATTAGAAGACTTTATTCAAAAAACTAGGGAATCTAATGACTTCATTCAACAAACATTTGGAAATGTGGAATTTGGCCAGGAAACACAAAAATCAGACAAATCATTGAATATATACAGTACAATCCACCAGTTAGAAGACCTTATACAAAAAACCACGGAATCTGATGATTTCACTCAACAAACATCTGGAAAACTTGAATTTAGTCAAGAATCACAACAGTCTCAAAAAACGTGGAACCTACATGATACTATTCAACAATTGGAAGATCTTATTCAAAAAACAAGGGAATCTAATGACCCTACCTTACAATCATCTGAAAAAGTCGAATTTGACCAAAACTCACAGCAACCTCATGATTCTTGGAAACCACAGAGTGCAAGTCAACAATTAGAAGATTTTACACAGAAAACAGGGAAATTTGATGATTTTACTCAACAAACTTCTGGACAACTTGAGTTTGGACAGGATTCACAACAATCTTTTCAATCTTGGAAGCCAGAAAGCGCAAGCCAACAATTAGGAGATTTTACACAGAAAACAGAGGAATCTGATAATCTCACTCAACAAACTTCTGGAAAACTTGAGTTTGGTCAGGATTCGCAACAATCTTTTCAACCTTGGAAGCCAGAGAGCGCAAGTCAACAATTAGGAGATTTTGCGCAGAAAACAGGGGAATCTGATGATCTCATTCACCAAACCTCAGGAAAACTTGAGTTTGGTCAGGATTCTCAACAATATTTTCAACCTTGGAAGCCAGAGAGCACAAGCCAACAATTAGGAGATTTTACACAGAAAAGAGGGGAATCTGATGATCTTATTCAACAATCATCTGGAAAAGTCGAATTTGGCCAAAACTCACAGCAATCTCATCAATCTTGGAAACCACAGGGTGCCGATCAACAATTAGGAGATTTTACACAGAAAACAGGAGAATCCGATGATTTTACTCAACAAACCTCTGGAAAACTTGAGTTTGGTCAGGATTCGCAACAATCTTATCAACCTTGGAAACCACAGGGTGCCGATCAACAATTAGGAGATTTTACACAGAAAACAGGAGAATCCGATGATCTTACTCAACAGACTTCTGGAAAACTTGAGTTTGGTCAGGATTCGCAACAATCTTATCTACCTTGGAAACCACAGGGTGCCGATCAACAATTAGAGGATTTTACACAGAAGACAGGGGAATCTGATGATCTCACTCAACAGACTTCTGGAAAACTTGAGTTTGGTCAGGATTCGCAACAATCTTATCAACCCTGGAAACCACAGGGTGCCGATCAACAATTAGGAGATTTTACGCAGAATACGGGGGAATTTGATAATCTCGCTCAACAGACTTCTGGAAAACTTGAGTTTGGTCCGGATTCGCAACAATCTTATCAACCCTGGAAACCACAGGGTGCCGATCAACAATTAGGAGATTTTACGCAGAATACGGGGGAATTTGATAATCTCGCTCAACAGACTTCTGGAAAACTTGAGTTTGGTCCGGATTCGCAACAATCTTATCAACCCTGGAAACCACAGGGTGCCGATCAACAATTAGGAGATTTTACGCAGAAAACGGGGGAATTTGATAATCTCGCTCAACAGACTTCTGGAAAACTTGAGTTTGGTCCGGATTCGCAACAATCTTATCAACCCTGGAAACCACAGGGTGCCGATCAACAATTAGGAGATTTTACACAGAAAACAGGAGAATCCGATGATTTTACTCAACAAACCTCTGGAAAACTTGAGTTTGGTCAGGATTCGCAACAATCTTATCAACCTTGGAAACCACAGGGTGCCGATCAACAATTAGGAGATTTTACGCAGAAAATGGGGGAATTTGATGATCTCACTCAACAGACATCTGGAAATCTTGAGTTTGGTCAGGAATCAGAGCAATCCTTTCCAACCTGGCATCCTAATGTGAGGGATCAGAAGTGGGGTCATTTGACTCAACAAACTAGTGCACAACCAGAAGATGATTTGCCGAAGCCTGCAGAAAAACCTAAACCAAGATCGAGATATTCAAGGCGTTGGTCAACAGTTAATACACAGGTATCAAATCAAGATATGTATAATATTAATAATCAGAATAATTTGAACCTTAATGCTGGAGATACAGATGCGCCAAATATTTATGAATTACCTCCACAAGTGAATGTAGAAGGTGATAAAGATAATATTAGGAGACAAAGTACCAGAGGGGATCAAGGACAAGATAAAGATGTTTCTAAGAAGTTAAGTCAACAAGCTGGAAGTAGTGGATATGATGTTGAAGGAGGAAATGTAGACCAAGTAAATTGGTTACACAAATCGAATGATGCAACTGTAGGCTTGCAATGGCATTATACATATCATCCAAGCGATCAAAGACAATTCGTACAACAAACAGATCAGAAGAATAAGGAAGATTTGCAGCAGCGATCAATACAAACACAATTTTCTAATTTACAACAAAATCCAAAGCAAGAAAAACAAATTAAATATATAGTTGATAATTCAGATCAGCAGGAATCACATTGGCAACCTCAAAACTATGCAACTGAACAAGGAATTAAATCTGTGAGAAAACCATTTCGTTATATTCAGCTTGAAAATAAATTGATGTCTGATCAACAAAGAAGAGAAAATGAAAATTTACAGAAGCATGTGGAAACTGCTTCATCTGAACCTAAGCTGCAGCCAAGAATTTTAGAAGTTTATGGGGGTGGACAATATGATCCGACACATAGCGGAGATATATATTCTGGAGTGACAATAAACCCTAGTGCTATACTACCATCTACAAGTAATACGGATCCATGGGATATTCGAGAAAAACCAGAAATAATGGTAACAACAACAGAATTGACAATGCCACCATTACCTGTAGAACCTTTAAATACAAATGATACTAATGAACCACCACGTCCATCGTCTCTTTGGACAAGAATTGGCCACAAAATTACAACTACTTTTGATAAAGCTAAAGAAAAGGCTAGAAATATTTTTGGATGAACATAACTTTCAATTTTTTTAATTAACATTTATTTATATATAATTTTTAGTAATATAGGTTCTTGATATAAGCTTTTAATATATGTAAGATTTACTAAATAAAATTTATTTATCAGTGTTATAATGTACTATTATTATTGGAATTGTTAATTTAATAATTTCAAGAAGCTGATGTAGTATTATAAAAAATTCACTGTTATAAGGTTATTATATATATTCTATATTGTTATTTAAATAAATGAATCTATTTTTTAAATTCTATTTTTTATTGCTTTTATAATTATCGTAAAACTGTTATTTTTAATAATATAAAGATAAGTAGTAATGCAGATGCAATGTATTATGTTTACTTACTTCTGGTAGATTTTTAAAAAATCTAACAAAACTCTGTTGACTTGGTGGATCTACAATATATTTTATACATGATTATTTACAAATTAATGGAAAAATAATTTAAGAAATTATACTGTTACACTAACCCATATTAAATTGTTGATTTGGTTGGACAGCCATGGATTTATATAGAGCAAGTTATTAGTATTTACGGTTTAAGTAAGAAATAGCTAATAATATAAAATAAATACTGTAGGATTTCGTGAAAATATTTTGGAAAAGATTTTAGTAAAATACTCACTAAACATCTATGTTTTAACGTATTCCCGCAAAAATGAGTAACACCATATACTACCAACCTATAGATTGCACACTGTAGATTATTCAGTTATCATTGCTCTCTAATTTTATTGGTCAACTAAATCTACCAATGTTTGAAGATTTGTATTTGCATCCCATCTTTATGGTTATACAGCTAATGCAATATGTCCTGAGTGATAAATCATTAATTTTGTAATAGTGTAAAAGTTGTGCAATGTATAATGAAAAATTAACTATACGAATTGTTAATTGAATTTTTCGTTTTGTATTTATTTTACATAAAATCAACAGAGTAATTATTAAATCAACTACATATATAGTTATATATTATTCAATATTCTACTTTAATTATTTGGTAAGTTATAATTATATACACAATATATATGTATACACACACACACACACATCTACATGAAAAATATACATATGTCGAGTATTTTAAATTTAAATCCTTAAATTCTTGATGAATGCTAAAAGCAGATTATGATTCTATAAATCTTATTGACTGTTCTTTTCATCAATGTACAAGTATATTATTCATTTGATTTTTGAAACAATTAAATTTAATATTTGTCAAAAATATCATTTTATACGTACTTTTTAAAAAAATAATATTAACTCGCATACATGTATATCGAAATTATTAAATTACTTCATAAACTAACATTGTATAATTTGCAATAAAAAATTACCTTGAATAATCATTTGGTTTTGTAAATAAAAGTTAAGAATTTATTAAAGTTTTATGTAGTATTTTATTAGCATTTGATAGTGCCATAGAAAAAAATTATAGCGAATAACTTGATAACCGGCAAAGAACAATTAGTTTAATGAGTAATCGTAATATAAAAAAAAACTTAAAAAAGCTTTGATTCTGATAATATCGTTTATTGCCTCGTGTTATCCGAATATGTACATAAAAGATACTTCACATTTCTTATGCTGGATAACGCGCAACCTAACGAGCAACGATAAATATCAATCATCATACATTTATCCCCACCATACTTATTGCGTATACCATCCTACATACAATTCACTTTGCGAGCTGCTTCATTCGCCAACACATAGTGAATTGCGTGTCTTCATATTTGGAGAAGGACCGACATTCTCGAGGAAAATAATTTATTTTTAGTGATTTATTTGAGAGTTCCATTATTTAATGATTTCCACATTTGAAAAATATAGTTACAACTATTGTTTGTTTGCTCTTTTCGAATTTATATTTGCTAAATTAATGGACAACGTCTAAAGAACGAAACATTTCTTCTTTATAATATATTTTAATTATACAACTAATTGAAATGAAAATTACTAACAAAATGAAACGTAAAGAAATGTAAAATATAGAAATCACTGTCACGTCCCGCGGCCCGCACGATCCGAAGCGCGAAAGTAAAATTGTAATTTCTTTCAAATCAAGGTAATTCAAAACGTTTATTTGAAACCGTGTTTGCAGTATTTGAGGTGAAAGGCAGTTAACGCCGCTAAAAGCTATATTTTTATACTATGTTTTTATAACGATGTCAAGACACTTTAAAGCTGTAAACAAAGTCGGCAGTTTGAACAAACGTTCAGGATCTTCCCAAACATTTTCAAAAGAACGATCCCGACGTTTTTTCATCTCCGATAGATATAAATAAATGTAGCGACTCATAGAAGTCAATAATAATTAATTACCGTTCTTCAACCGAATAATTACCATTCGTCTACCGGAGAGTTAGTTATCATTTTTTTCTATCGAAGAGTTAATTACCATCTGTTAACCGAAGAGGTTACATCCGTCAGTCTGTCAGTTAGTAATCATCATTTTGTCAACCGAAGAATCATCATTTTTGTCAATCGAAGAATCATCATTTTGTCAATCGAAGAATTTCTCCCGTGCCAGTATTCCCGCACATAGCAGGTTAGCCGAAAGTGGAACTTATTGCCAGTTGCTTTAAACGCTAGTTAACGTTATCCGTTTCGTATTGTCACGTTCAAGCAAACGCGGCAATTAAATAGAAAATAACAATCACTATTCATAAATTTAGAATAATATTTTCAACGGCTGTCTATAAGAAACTTATTTCGTCTTCATTTTTCATTCTGTACCTAATTCATGGAAGGTAAAGTTTTTAATATATATTCTGTTTAAAAAGTTTTTAGGATTTAAAGTGATAATGGAGAACAGTGCTGACATACTAATGCCGGGTCAACGGATTCGTCCACCAAGCAACAATCAAATAGCGGTGCGGCTCTTGGAAGAACTTTACGGTTTGAAAACATCGAGTATAATCGAATTAAATGGGTATGATGACAGAAACTATCATGTAATTTGTGAAGAATCGTATACGAATTCTCATATTACGACTATCAGTCATCATGGCTATACTTTGAAAATTATCAACTCTTTGGATTCACAGAAAACACATGTGATTGACGCACAAACTGAAATGTTGATATTTCTAAACCAACAAGGTATTAACTGTCCTTTGCCGGTAAAAAATATAAATGGACTATATTATGCTGTGGTCACGTTGAATGTCGATGAATGCACTGACAAGTATGCCGTGAGGCTGTTGGTTTATCAGCCTGGCGAACTGTTGTACCGTATTCCAATTACTGAAGAATTGTTCCGAAACGTAGGCAATTTCACGGCTAAACTTACTAATGCTCTGATAAACTTCGTCCATCCAGCTTTCGTCGGCCACAAGACTTTGTGGATGTTGAATTCTGTGCCAAAGTTACGTCAATTTACTTATGCTCTGAAGAATGTATTTGAAAGGGAGTTGGCGCATCAGGTGATACGAGTCTTCGAGAAGGATGTGCTTCTGGTCAAATCGAAGCTCCAGCATGGTATAATTCATGGCGACTTGAACGAACAGAATTTCGTAATGGATTGCAATGGCAGAGAAATAGCTGCCGTGATCGATTTTGGTGATGCGCACTGGACATGTCTCATTTTCGAGTTAGCTATCGCACTGTGTTACATGATTTTGCAAGCTGGCGACGTGGCGATGGGTAAACACGTCATCGAAGGTTACCAGGAATTTAGGAAGCTGACAGATATCGAGAAGAAGATTTTGAAAGTTACTGTTTGCGCGAGAATTTGTCAGAGTTTGGTTATGGGCGCTTACAGTCATCTTCACGATCCGCAAAACGAATATCTGCTTACCACGCAGAAATCGGGATGGGCTTTGTTGAAGAAACTTTGGCCTCTTCCAGAGGACGAAGTTCTTCGAAACTGGGGCCTGATGAACTGAATTCTATTGTTTAATCTACTGTGACTGTCAATTTGTTGGCCATAATTACTGTGTTCTTTTAAATCTATTGTCAATTATAGAATAAGCAATAAACATAACTTTATATCACAATAGAATATTGAATTCATTAAGAAATGAAGTAAGATATTGTGCAGTGATATATCCTCTGGTTTTATTCGTATTTAGGCAGTTACATATTTACATAGATATAATGAATAATAATGCTCTTCGTATAATAGCGTGGAATCACTTTACATAACTAGATCGTGGTATATACAAAAATTCAGGTATTAGAAATCAATTTATGCGAAATCGAGTGTTATTGGTAGATAATATTAAAGAAACGCATACTTCTCGTGATTAATTGGATCGAATAGCAATTACCGTGGACTTAAATCCTAACTGAATATCCATCGAAATATATCGGCAATGTACAGAATTTATTTATAAATATACTGCAGGACAATATATTTCTATTTTGCATAATACACTTATATCTGCGCTTAAGGTGGTGAAATCATTTTTATTCACGTGTGCTTTCATATTACTTATGTAGCTTGTAATATATATATATAATATAAATATTATATATATTATATATATATTATATAATTATATATATATATATTATGTAATATATATATTATATTATATATTACACACACACATATATATATTATATTTTTTATCTCGATTTCAATAATATACTAATTTATTTATATCTCATTTCATTAACATCAGTTCGTTTTGGCAAACTGTCTAGCTGTGTTGAGGCAAATTCGTTGATAGCGAAAATCTGTTCACAATATCGTAGGAATCAAAGTTAAAGTAAACACAAAATTATTTTAAAAAAGGGATAGTATCGAATTGTTTGATACGAGGAACGAATTGAATCATATCTTCGTTAAGAATTTATACGTATCGAATAAAAAAGAATTAAAGAAATTGCAAAAACCAGATTATCGTGATCTAATTACACAAGTAAATGCGACCATCTTTACAATCGAGCGATCGGAGACGTAAATGTAAGTTTCTTTTGAGCCGTTTGGATGTAACAGTGGAACGTCATGTTAACGAATTTTCGCCAGAGGTTATTAACAAAATAGTATATTACAGTACCTATATATTTTATTGCTTAGAATCTATTGGCTTATGTACGCCTCGCGAGGCGCTTATAGGCGCATAATAATTCATTTATAACTTATGTCGTTAGTAACTTTTATATTTCATCATTCGTTAACTTAACATCTCCCATTTAATAATTTATATCGTGTATCGTCGAACCTAGAAGTAACGTTGTAATAAATATACTCCTGTGTTAAAACATTAACAAAACGCGTGTAACACACCTCTATTCGGAAGGGTACAGCGGAATGTGTGTGAAGACTCTTTGGGGTGTAAGAAATGGAAATGAATTCCTCGATTCTCGCTAACGTCCGATGAGAATGGTGAACTTTACGAAATTAATATAGAAGAAATATGTAGCATTTTCTCAGTCTTCGATAAAAATGATGATGACGAGAACCGCGCGCGTTTTCGAAACGTTGAACCGAGACAGAGATCGATCGTGCGTTATCGAAGAAATACGAGTACATGTAAAAAAATAAAGCCTCGAAGAATTAATCTTTTTGTGCTACCCTTTACAGTGCAATCGAGATTACTATTTCCGTTCACCCCTCCCCACCCATATGTAACATTTCCATCTAAAATTTGAACAGCTTTATAAAGCTCGTCTTTCGTAACATCAATGATAGACGAATTTTTTGACGACGTACCGTTTCACGACAACGACACGTCACGTCGTAGTAGCTCTTTCCAGGATACTATTATCTTCCCTAGTACTCCGCTTTTATTGAACTTTAACAATATAATTTCTTAACTTTTTGGACGAATGCCGAGATTCCTTCGTTCTTCCGAGGGGTATGAGCGTGCGCAATTAGGAGTCGTGCCAAACTACACGTGATACACGTCCGAAAATTATAGCTTTAATTAGCACACAATTAGGAATTAGATTCTTAGTGGGCGCAACAAGAATCTGGTGTTCAGACGCGAACACGATTTGCCCTAGGGCACGGAGAAAGGATGGGGAACATTTATCAGCGGAAGTAAATTTGGTCGATACCGTTTCTTCAATATGTCTTACATATTTTGCAGCTGTCTGTCTATGTTCGTAGATTCAAATGTAATCTTTTATTCTTACATTCTTTCAGCAGACAAGCGTTTCAGGGAGCGTTTTGACAAACGTTTGCGAAGATTAACCTTCGATTTGTTGCCACGACTGACATTCTCCTCGCGCGCACCTCTCATTACATCAATTTTTACCTAGAGCATTTCTTTTCATATCAACAATTGCTATCGATTATTTGAGTCTAGCGACATGATTGACAGCACTGCTTCTGATAAAGGGGCACCCTGCACATATTCATTGTCTTCACTCTGCTACATAGTTGTGAATGGTCTTTGCAGTCATCTGAAAAAAAAAAAAAAGAAAACAGTAGTTATTTATATTTATTATTATACGATTTATCCATAGGCGAATCCTAGGTTTTTAAGTATATTTTACCAGGTGTTTGAGGACATGGTGGACCTCTACAGGTTTTCATGACAGGAGGCCGTGGAATGTCTCTGCATGCATTACCGGCTGGTTTCTTTGTGCCATACCAAACACACTGTAAGATTCTGTATTTGATACCATCTTCTTCGCATGACGCTGTACACTATGAATAAATAATGAAATCATCAATTCTAAACCATCAATATTATATATTATATATATATATAATAATATATATATATATATATATATATTAAATATTATAATAATATATATATATATATATATATTAAATATTAATTATTATTCATTTGTTTAATATATAATAATAGTATAATAACCTATATATATATATATATATATATTATTATATATATAGGTTATTATACTATTATTATATATTAAACAAATGAATAATAATTAATATTTAATACCTCAGACCACTCTCCAACTCTCCAGACACCTTTGCAGGCGTCATTATAACACTCTTGTCTCTGAAGAGGTCTAGTAGTATCGTCACATTTGTTAGGATCAAGTAATGTAATATTTTGTTGTCCATTTTCCATATCGTCGACCAAACGACAAGTGACATCGCGTCTCTGCATCGCAGTTTTCCAATTAAAGCACCTAGATGTTTCACACGGAGTCCACTCGGTCATGTGCCATTGTGGGCATTTACCAAACCCGCATGGTCTGACTTTTTGAGGCACCGGATGTCCAGCGTCTTCGCATAATGTCGACCCTATGACTGTTCGAGGTGGTGTACGAGTTGTGTTCCCAATCGGTCTCGCTGCGCGAACTGTACACTGGGCTCCTCGCATCTTGGTGCAAAAAAGAAATTGCAATTTAATGTTTATAATTTATTTCCTGGTTAAGAATCGGCTTTTCCAAGTTACCTGAAATCCACTTCCTCCACAGGTTTGGGAGCACTTTGACCAATCTGTTGTTACCCATTCGAAAACCAGATCCTCTGTAGTATCTGTACATTTTATATATTTGAAATAAAAACAGTACAATTTGTATACCATTATTTTATTATTTTAGAGAAATAAATTTTATTTACCTAAAATACCAAGAGACGTGATCGTAGAATGGGCGGTGGTATTTGGTCCAGCAAAGGTGCTAGTTGCAATATCCAAAGATTTGTTCGTTTTCTGTATTTCTTCACTAGTCGAATGTTCTTGAAAATCCGTCGTATCCTCCGACGAATTGTTACGATCTTCTCGATTCCGTGACAAGTTTTTGATATTCTTTTCCATTTCCTCAGATCCCCGATCTTCCGTTAATGCCAGCTCAATCAAATCATCTTCCAAATCTCTCGTTGTTGCTGCTTGAATACCATCGTTAACCGTGTCATTCTCAACGTAGACTTTCCGTTTCTTCATTTCTTCCTCAAAAATGTCCCCGTAATCTGTTGTCTTATTCGAAATTTCTGTCTTCTCGTCGTCAGTGTTTGGCTTTTTTGAAACTAAGTCTGTTTCTTTAAGCGATATCGTAGGAGAAAAACTTTCATCTTCAGAACTGTCATCATTTTTTCGATCGATCTCTTTATCATGAGATTCCCCGAACTTATGTGTGCTGTGCTTTGAGTCTGGAATATAGTATACCTCCAAATCAATGTTGTCCGAGCGAGTCACCAAGTTTACAGATTCTTTATTTTGATTTTTAGGCGTAGAACTCCAATGATTCTTAACTTCAGATGTATCGTGCCATTGTCTTTTGACGTTTTTTAGAGATTCTTCGATATAATCTATACCAGACTTCGTAGGTGCGACAACTGACTGTTGTGAGTCACCTTTGCTCACAACAGGAGTGATTTTCACTGGATCGCTGTGCCGCAATCCAAACATAGACTCGTCTAAATCATATGGATCAACGTCGATGAATATCCTTTCTTCATCTGGCCCAAAAGTCTCGTCTGGGATAGCGGTATTACGGTATAGGGTGTCCAAGTTGTCTTCCACATCTTGGTATCTCAAACTAGGATTCCTCTCAGGCATAGTACGCTTTGTTGCAACTACTTCTTTTCTTACGTCATCGATGAAAGCCACTGGAGCTGTTCTGTGAGCTCTTTCCACAGAGCTCTCACTTTGAAACGGCCAATATTCCTATTGGAATATTCATTATAGATTTTATGTGACACATTAATGTATCTAGAAAACCGTTGAGAACATAACGGCGTGATTTTAAACGAAAAATATAATTTTGTTAGGTAAAAACAAAGAAGATGGTTCCAGAAAGTATACTAATCCTGATTTTACAGTCGCCCACATCGTCTCACCTTTAATGTCGATATAAAGTAAGTTAAGTGCGGCACGAGAGTAGAGGCACTTGAACTGGAGGGTGCAGTCGATTCCACGGATTCGTGGTATCCTGGCTGATATATTAGACCATAAATATCCACCACCATATAAAGTTATTCCATGTATAGGAAGCATAAGGATAAAGAATCATCGACGAGAAATTAATTTATCATGCGGTTATTTATAAATTAGGAAAGTAATATAATATAATAGGTAATAGAAGAGAAGTTCAATTTAAATCTCCTCTCCGAAGTCTTTACCTGGTTCAACGAAGTTACAGTGTGTTCTTTGTGTATCATCGTGGAGTCTGGTGGTGTTGGGCTAGTTTTTTGTTTTTTTTGATGTGGCTTTCTTGTCGGTTTGCTAGGCACCGCTCGTTCATGACTTAGATCTTCACTGTCGATGGGAACAAATCGGTTTCCATACGCAGCTATTAGAAGATCGATTTAAATTATTCAAAATCTTCAGGATACAATGTACAGGATGGGACTGTTAATTAACAAATCAGGATGCAAATCGTTATAAATAAATAATTCGTACCTGCTCGATCAGTGTAGAGACTTTCTCCTGAATTAGCTGGTGCCGAGTCCAAATTAGCGTTTCGTTGTCGATGGACGGAATTGCTCAATCGTAAATATTCTTCGCTGCTGATCTGTTCTTTCGAACGAAATTTTACAATCAGGTGCGTTTCCGCGTGAGAATTTCCCGCTGTAACACAAGAATCAACGTTATGCTTTGCTTTTTACAATTTTATTGATTCAGCTATTTACCTATACACGCATAAACGCCAGCGTCAGAGGATGTTATATCATTAATTTTCAATGCGCCCTTCCTACTAATCTTGTATTTCCTCGATTTTCTCAGCTCTTTATTATCTTTGGTCCATGCGATCTGTGCTCTAAAAATGTTTCAATTTTGATATCAATGTTATGTAGGTGCGTCTTTATTAGATTATGTTATCTTTTTATTGAATTACGGTAGAAACTCACTTATCAAATTTTCTAACCGGACAACGAATCTTGATGGAAGATGTGCCTTGGAAAACCTTCGCGACACCGCCGATTTTCAAATCTACCTTCGCGTTCAAATCCGTTTGATTGTATGTCGTATTTTGACTGGTAATTATAGGCAGGGAGCCTGCATCCATATCATGACAAGCTCTAGTGTTGCAAGGTTTCTCCGTGGATGGTTTTTGAGACGGGCATTCACGGTCCTCTCGACTCTGTTTACGCCCCTGGGCCATTATTTGCTCGCAGGTCACTTTGCGTTTTTTTACACCTCCTCCACAGGTTTTCGAGCACTGAAATCACCATTCACTATCTTTAATCCTTTTTTCAAGAATAATTCTTATTCTAATTCTTATTACTGTCTCTGATATCGAATTAAATTCCACTTAATCACGAGCAAGTAGTTGTTAAACTATAAATGTAATTAAAACGATGGAACGTATACTGAATATTATACAGAGTACTAAACTTTAGATATTTTATAGTATCGTATATTTTGTGTATCCTGTGTATTTTTGTATTTTCAAATGTCTTATGGATACATAAATATCCACAATGTAGTAATTGTAATCGGTCAGTTCAAACGGTTATAATAGCATTTTCGGCTAAATTCGTGGAGCTGAATTTTAATAGAATTAACATTTAAATGATTCAATCGAAGAGCTCCGTGAATTCGGGTCCCGATCGAGGTGATCATATCATTTAATTCACTGAACAGAGGTAAAGTACCTTGCTCCATTTGCCTGTACTCCATTTAACTGGGCAATCCCATACGTTACAGTATTGTCTATCCGCTGGTGGTGGCTGCGGGCACATGTGGCTTGGCACAGGGACCATCTTACCTGTGCCGCGTATCACCTCGTGTATACATGTGACGTCACGTGTTTGTATACCGATCCCGCACGGGCTCATGCACGGTGAAAATTCGCTGAAGTTCCATCTGTGGACAAAGATCGATCGTAATGACCGGCTAATTGCGAATAGAATAATACCTAAATTAAGTTGTTCTTATTAAATCGTCCAATGAATTTGTGACGCAATGCGTCCACATATTCTTTATACTGTGTTTTATTTCATATAGAAGAACGTTGATGATGTAATGATTTATAGAGAACGATAAGCGATAACATATCAATCTTCTAAGATCGCAGTCAGTCTAGAGAAGATATCTGAGAGAAAAACACTTATGAATAGCGAGCGTTTTGATCCTTACGTATTAAAGAATTATAAGTGAAATGTGAGGCGACCTTTTTAAAAAGGAAATACTATATAATATTATATAATATTCAAAAACGATTTTAATTTTGAAGATCAGTTACATTTTTTAAATAGACAAGGACAAAATGACTATGATTATGATCAGATAAAACAGAAAGTTTATTCGTACATCGGATGTCTAAAATCTTGAATATTCCAAAGTCAAATGTACATTGATATTAAAAATAAAAGAAATAACAGTGGAACTGACTGATGCTTTAAAGCATCTACATGACGGAAAAATGAACAGCACAAACTTATTGGACGACCTAATAGATCAGAACTGTAGAATTAAGATTTCATTCATTTTCATGTTTAATACAGCAATATTTATAAATAATATAAAAATTAAGGAATGGCTTTCTAGTGCGAAAAAGTTACTTTTGATTATGAATTTGTTTTTTGACGTGTTACCTGGGAGGACAAGGATGATCGTTGCAAACCCTTATCCTAACTTCCGGTTTGGTGTCGGCGGTACAGAGAAATGGCATGACGGTCTTCCCAGTGTCGTCTCGCACGCAATTCACTATCAGTTCTTGAGAACCTGAAATATTATTGCACGATGAAAAAGTAAGGTAAAATTAGCAGAACTGATGGTCAGTAGAAAGAGAAGGAGAGAGAGAGAGAGAGAGAGAGAGAACATTTGTGTTCCGGCGTGGAACGAGTCGACTTTAATCTATCGGTTCGATGCGATTCAATCGGCTAACTCGTCGTCGAGCACCGCTGATTGTACAATCGCGTCGAATTATCCCGGCTAATTAAGCGCTCTATGCGGAACGAACCTAGATTCATACCGTTAATCCTTACTGATCTGATCCCCGATAATTCCTTGACTTACGTTTGCGGCTGATTAGAGTCGCTTAAATATAGTATTTATAGAACGAAAGATAGATAATTCGATTAAAAGGATTTTCCAAGCATCGGCATAAGCTGCGTGGAAATGCTATGCTTGAATTAGCAACAACATTTAAACGTTACTTCATACATTCTCTTCGACGAAGAAACATCAGAGTTTTCGAATACAGTCTCTTTGCGAGTGCAATGCGTGACGATCAAGAAACGTACTCGTCACGCCGCTTTTGAAGTTTCTTGTTTCCTCTGTGAATTTGCATTCCATTTCCATTCTGTTGCTCCGTTAAATTTCAAGCCTCGCTGAGACTCGTCCCAGTTTTGCTTGGTGCAATTCGCAAAATTCCTTTACAACATCTACCACACGCCTTAGCGTTTGCACGCGTTTAATTTTCACTGTTACGAAACAAGTTATAGAACGGAATATCCTTTACCTCCGAGACAAGTGGCGCTGCAAGGAGTGTAACCAGCTTCCTTCCACGAGTAAGTAGTCTGCACGTCGCTTCCTGGAGCGACCTTGATCCCAGCGTCGTAACCACTTCCGCTGGAACTTCCTGCAGATGATCTATAGGTGTCAGTTAGGCTTGGCTCGGCATATCCGCTATCACCGACAGTATCGATGCCATAGGTTAGGCTGTTCTCGATCAGGTTACATGGTCCCATCATGCATTTCTCCTTCTCGAGCGGCTTCGGTCCTGAACACTGTCGATCCGGAAGATCGGCCACTGTTCGACTGAACTCGAGGTATATCTTGCAACGGACCTCTCGATGCCTGACTCCTTCGCCACATGTGACGGAACACGGTGACCATTCTTTCGCGATGAATCTGGAGGATCATTCGTTTAACGATATAAGTTCGATATGGTGTCCGAAGAGGTATCCTTCTTTTTACAGTCCGTTCGAGGTTTTCGAAATGAAGCTCGTAACTTCTAAACGAAATTCTATTTTCGAATCAGGCAATTTGACATATTAAATTTCGTAAAGATTCCTGATTTAAATCAGTGTACGATTTGACATGGTGGAAGGAATATATTCGATATCTTTTATAAGAACGATAGAAGAAAAACGTCGATTCCTAATTTTAGTGGTCAAACAGGCAAACTTCGAAGGAATTTCGAATATATTAAAAGTGGTGTCTTTGTGCGCGTTCGGATATTTTGGTTCCCTTCTTTATTCCTGCAGAATTTATTGGTTTCCCGACTATATATTCGTAGTACATAGAGCGACCCATACATCTGTCCTGTCATCGATTAGGTCAGATAAATAACTGCCGGTTATTCCAGGATTACGTTTAAAACCGCGCCTTCCATTTCCCTCCTCTCTATTCAACGCTATTGAATCGAGCCACCCATTCGAACTTATCCGCGAGTACCTACTTTTGTCCATCAATCAATGACTTCTAGCTGACAACGTTTTCAATTTGCTTTCGTGTATCGGCGATATCAGTTCGCGGAACAAATACAGCGTTACGAAAAACTAGGAATAATATCGAAGAATAATATCATAGAAGGTGGCAATATCCTTTTATCTTTTGCAAACAGCGACTAATTACAAATCAAAGTGTGCTCCTACTCTAGTAATCTTTATATAATTGTTTTTTAACGAATTACAAATTAAAGCTTGTTTTTAATAAATTCCATTAAAAATGAATCGACTAATGTATTTCTCTCTGACGGGAGATGCGATTTTTGTTCTGAGGATGGAATCCGGCGAAAGCTCGTGTAAAATTGGTCCGACAAGTACCGAGCCAGAAAATGAGAGAAGGAGGGCAGCTCTACGATCTAAATAATGCATGCTAAGCCTACAAAGTTACAGTGGTATAACGTGGGCTGAAAAACGAGAAAAAGACATCGTTGTAGGGGGCAAAGAAACAAACGTAACAATCTACGTAATATCATCGTCGTTAGTCTATGCTAATGCTTGTTCTACGGCATTCGCGTTATGCGCTAATTAAATCACGGTAAATCTCGTAATCTGCATAAATGCATTAGGAGCAACAGCCAGGAAAAAGTTAGCTAAGAAACAGGGAGATTAAGCTTCCGGAATTTCAAGCAAAGAAGAGATATTTAAGTTGGAAAACTGTTGCGCGTCAGCGGAAAACAGGCCTGTCGCGTTGCGTTGGTTACTATTATTTTCCACGAGCAACGGAGATTTTTATTTTACCGTGGAAACAGGGTGAAAAAAATATAATAAAATAAAGAAACGCTGAAAGTGTATTACGTTACACGAACGCGACAGGTGTCGTTTTTCCTGTTTGCATTTGCCGTAAAGCGATATTCTCGCTGACGCGCCTACGCAATGCTAAGATAAACAAAAAAAAAAAGAAAACACTATACGCTAAAAGAAGAAGAGGAAGAAGAAGAAGAAGAAGAAGAAAAAGAAGAAGAAGAAAAAAGAAGACGACGAATAAGAAGAAGAAGAAACGAATCTGGAAGAGGATTCGTCTAGCCTAAAGTTGGTTGAGGGAAATGGTTAATAAACGAAACGGGGAAGAGGGTGGAGAAAGGATGTGAAGCGTTCGGTGGTAAGTCATCGTGGAGGCTGGTAAGAGGGCGAGAATGTCAAATGCTTCTAAAACTCGCTTAACCCTGATTTCGTTGAAAAAGGAGAAGCGTTTTTAGATTTTGCAGCTTTGCGGTGAGTTACAAAAGCGTGCGAAGAATCTACGAGAGATTGTAGAGCACGCGGGGAAGGAGAAGAGGGTACTGACGGTGGCGATGGTGATTAACAAGGAGGAACAGAGAAACATTAAGCAGAAACAGGAGAACGTCGGTTTGCTTTGCTCTTTTTCGGGAGCAAGAAGCAAGAAGCAAGGAGCAAGAAGCAAGAAGCAAGAGACAAGAAGCAAAAGGCAAGAGGCAAGCTATTGGGATGGGATAGCGAAAGGGAAGGAGTTAAGAAAAACTTAAGAAGAACAAAGAAAGAGAAACCAAGGAAACAAATAGAAAAGAAAGTGGGTGGGTGGATGCTAGAGAGAAGGGAATCGACGAAGTTAGAAGAAAAAGAGAAAGTAAGGGAAGAGAACACAGAAGTGAAAGAGTTAAAGTGATAGAGAATAGAAAGAGACACAGTAATGGGATACCTCAGATACAACCAGCCACAGGCAAAGTAGATCGTATATCTGTCAGGACAGATCAATTGACGTCAAGAAATGAATGCTTTTAAGAAGGAAGACTTTCTATCTAAGACTTTCTATATACGAGTTTTGTTATTTTGATCAAAAGGGGGAAGGAACAGCGCAACGAGAAGCTCTACGATTGCACGACGTGTGTAGTAATATTGTAAATATCTAGCTCCGAGTCCGCCTCGGCCGGCTGAATACATATTACCATATCGATTTATATATATCCACGCGTATATCTTTATCAATTTTCAGAGAAGTTACTTACGTTGATTCTGAGGGTATCGGCTGATCGATCAATTTTTCTGACACTGGCGGAGGCGGGTACGGTTGCATCAGTGGCTGCGTCATTTCCTCGCCATCTGAAATGAAAATTCACCGATCATAAAATATTTTTTTACCAATTCATCCGAATCGACGACCATCGACTAGATTCGAGGTCGTAGAGAATCGTTTCGAATCGTGCACGCGAGAAATCAGAAAGGATTCTACCGATAAACACATTCCAAATGACACGAAGAACGATTGTAGCGGTGCATAGGAATGTAACTTATAAAACTTACATATCGGGCAGGGGATATTTGTTTTACACTCTTGCTCAGTGTGCGGTCGCTCGGTAGGGTCGCAGTCCTTTGAGATCGAACCAACGGCATCTCTGCACTCGATTGTCCTTGTCCTGACACCGGTACCGCATGTCGTCGAACACTATCGATCACATCGAGGAAAAATAAGTTTTCACGTTGCCAGCGAATCGTTCCGAAACGAGGCCAGTGGCTATTAGTTTAGATTAATAATAGATTAATAATCTGATCATTTATTCTCATGAACGGAATGTACACTTGAATAACAGATGAAAGTATAGGAAATTATGAATCTGGTTGGATCGATGAGATTGGAGGATCGTGAATATGAAGTATTTGGAAAAGTTTATGCAAACACCAAGTCCCGTTTTACACACCGTTTCGTTTTTAACTTTTTATTTTGGCAACTGTGAGCAGCTTTAGTTGGAACACGGTTTTCACAACAAGAAGAGGATACGAAGCGAGATAATACCGAAGTCGGGGCAGGATAAAGTCCATAGAAATAGGGGAGAATACGAAGGAAAGGCAGGGCGAAGGAACAATAAAGTTTCGTGACGCCACTGTGGAATCTAATTTCGTATACTAACTGGTATTTGCAAAGTTCCATTTTAACGTTCAAACAATTTAAAAGGTTCTTCTGGAACGACTCCTCGAAGATCGTTATCGGGGTGAGGTCTGCCACAGAATGTTAAGGGGCAGAAGAAAAAACGAGTTAAGATACTTTTCAAGAATATCTTTCTATATGATGGCCTATGATGGATGGCAATCTTTGTCACGATATATTTACTGTTTCTGTAACTGATCTGCTTTTCACTGGAAGTATAACCTTTCAGAAGACAATTTCCCGAAACTATCTCCTCGAATTTGTAACTAAATAATATTTAATATTTGAAACAATTTGCTTAGAATAAAATTGTTATTGAGAAATAAGATGTATAATACATATATATTCTTCATATCGTTATATAAAGTTCCTTCATTTGTGACATAATGAAAATAGATAATAAAATGTCTATATAACTTGACTTAAAAACATGGATTTAAATTAGTTCATCTTTCAAGTACAGATTTATTTCATTCCACTTTTTTAGAGATAAATTTTCAAAGAAGATATTAAGCATCGACGATACGCTGCAAAACATTTTTCAACTTTCGAGAAACGAATTTCTTGCTTCATTATACGCTGAATGTGTGGGTCTCACGTACACGCGACGTGACATGCAGAAATATCGAACAAATTTCCTCTCAGCGTGTTGTAAATCCGGAAACAAAGCACAGTGCTCGACCTCTTTGCTTCCTGTCACGGAAGATATGAAGTAATTGCTTCCGTTGATCACTCGTGACGTAGAAACTCTTCTTTTCGGCCTTTTCGCTCTTCGCGAAGCAAACCTCTAAGAAACACGGCAACATTGAGATAATACAATTAAGAATCATTGATTGCTTCTTCACTTTAATTAATATGAAATTTGTCAAGCTATATTTATCCCCATAATTAGACTGCGCGAATTTATGCAAATTTACATTTTTATAGATCCAAACTAAACTGAATCAGAAGTTTGTTTCATCAGCTAAGTAATAGAATAATAGATATTATATTTTGCATATTTTATATATCTTGGCATATTGTGAATTTATATCTGTATTTTGTGAATTTCTACAATTTTCAATTTTCTAGAAGTATATAAAAATTTACACTCTACTTACGACAAATTCAGTGTTTGTCTGTATCGTGTCTGTATTTTGATTATGGAGAATATGTAGAAGTTTAATCGAATTGATTAACGCGAAGACGAGACAATTGGAATCTTTCTTTCAGGATCGATCAGATTCGCTTTTACGTCGGATCAAATCGCAGCCGAATCTCAACCGGTAGGTACCATTTTCAGCCTCTCGCTGCGAAAGAGTCGTAAGGAGTAAGAAAGCAGAATGTCTCGTTGAAGGCGCCACGGTGGTGATCTCAAACTTCTCTCAACCAGAATAAAGTCTGTTGATCGGGGAGGTAAGAACGAGGAATGGTCTGAACGGTTTAAAAGCGCGAGCGAGAAGGAGAGTGAGCAAAAATCCGGATACCAGAGCTATCATTCAAGACGTCGAAGGTGGAAAGGTGACATGAACGAGAAAAGCGGAAACCCACTCGACTTAGCCACTCTGTCTTCTCCTTTACTCCTGCTGTTTGCTTCTGTCCTTATTCTATCGTTCGTCACATTTACCTTTCCTTTTTTATCTACTTACTTCTAAGCTTTTTTCTCCTTTCGCTTTCCATTGCTTTATC